>NC_092366.1:2808615-3075158 GCF_030848805.1 Temnothorax longispinosus
AAAGAGAGTTTTATGGCTCGATAAATAGACGAAGCACAATTTATGGATTTAGCAATATACCTACGCAGTAAATTTGTACACATTATAGATCTGTAGATCCAGTAATATTTGCATATGTAGACATACAAATTCATGGATTCAACAATTTACATACCTAAAAATTTATGGACCAATTGATAAGTCAGGTAATCAATTGATCAGACTTTTTCTCAGTAATAAATACGAAAATATTTAATATTGAAAAGTATAACATGACATCATGAATTATATTTCAGAACAAGTAGATAGAAAATAGAATTTCATTTCGATAGATTTGTCATTCACAATTAATTAAACGTTCAAACATTATAATGTGTATTATTCTTTTCTAGAAAAAGTCAGAAAAAGTTCAATATAATTTCTTGTATATAATATAGTTATAGTATATGAAAATGTTTTTTCATTCAATAAACTTATAGAATTAGATATGCAATTGAACTATTTCCAATTAACCCATAATAGTTGATAAAACGGTTCGTGCATTAGACAGAGATAAAAAGGTTCCTGCCGGTGTTCTTCCTGTACCGTTTGCATGACTGCTCGTCGTTTGTTCGTCCATTTTTCCGTTTCGCCGCCTGAACGAGCGAGAGAGGAGGACGAGCCATTCTGCACTTCGTTTCCTTCTCGTATCTCCTGCTTACTCGAGCGTTAATTTAATTAATAGTTGAGAGCCCTTCCACATTCCAACGAGAGTACGCGGTCGTCACGGTGCCTGAGAATACTTATCGTCTCGACGTTCGCTACTTTCCCGGTTCTCGGATTAATGTCGTGCGTAACCTTGCTAAATTATCGCTGTCGTTAACAGAAATTATGGTCGAAACAGACTATTTTTATCATTAGTACAATTGTGAATTCTGAATCGTACAATATTTCGTAATTAAAAGAGTCTTTCTTATCAAAACAAGTGGTACAAGTACATCTAAACAAATAGAAATAGGTATCCTAATCGAGAGAATAGAGTCTATTATCTATAATAAAAATCTAAAATTATAATATGTATATGCACGTATAATAAAGAAAAAATTTAATGCAGGAGCAGACCGTTACGAAAGTCTACTGCACGAGTGAACTAGTTTCGTAATTGTCGACAGAAGAATTATCGCCATCTGCGTAATCTAAAAACAGTCCTGAGAAAACTAGCGATCTACAACAGCGGAGTGTCGCATTTGTGTTTCCCGCGAGCTACTGTTGCGTGTCGATCGCGGCTGATTTTCGGATAAGTAGCCGCGGCAACGAACGGTTTACCAAAAGCGGTTCTCACACGTCACTGCGGACAGTGACGCAACTCGCCCGCTTGTTCGACTTTCATTCTTTTTTTGCACACGCTCACGTACAATCGCGATTCCGTTAACGAGGACCGCAATTAATAACTTCTTACGCGGAAGTCATCGTCGGCTTACGCGTCTCTCTTTCCGCCGTATCGCGTTCTCCGTCTTCCGTTAGCTGTTACGCGATGAAACGGCGATCTGCGCCGTGGAATTGGAGCTACGGAAGTTCCCTCCGTAGCGTGCCGGTTCCCCATTCACCCACACGTCACTCGACAATAGCGAGCGTATGTTAATAGCGGCGAGAGAGCGAAAAGGAATCAGCGAGGGCGTAGACTACAGTCCCGCTAGAATACTTCATTTTTACCGAGCTGCAGATCGTTCAGCAACGATACGATAAAGTATAATAATATACATATGATGTAGTCGAAATACTTAGGAGACGGTTACCGAGAATAACGGATATATACGTGGAAACAGATAGAAGGTAACCGAGAATAAACAACGGAACATGTTGACGAGACTCGATCAAACCGAAGAAGATGATAGCCTCCTTTCCCCGAGAGAGGTGGGTTGTAGCCGGTATAGAAATGCGAATTCGAAGACGGCAGTCGTTTCACGAGGAAAGATTAATTACATTTAAATATACATACATTTTATTCTGACATTCCTACACATGGGATAAAATAACGAAAATATATGCGCATCAGAATCATATGGTTTTCTAGCCTATTAATTTTAATTAGGTTTTTAGAATTATTTTGTTTCCTATATATATATTGCTTGAAATCAGTTTGTTTTGTAATAATATATATACCCCGAAATAAATTCTCCACGTAATCGAGCGTACGCGCAATCAAGGCGTCTTTCATTACGATCCGAATAACGCACGAATAAAACGTTTCGTGCTTTTGCGTGTCGGCTACGATCTGTTCTGGAGCAAAACAGACCCGCACTCTAATCCGCGCACTACCGTTTCCGCTTGATCTTACTTACCGCACGCGTATACGCGTACATATCCGCTCGCATTCATTTGTGAAATGCATCACGACGTTTCTTCACGCATATATCCTCACCCCCGAGGCCTGTAATTTGGCAGGCCCAAAGCGACAGATCTATAATCATTTCACGCTCTTCACATATCCGGTATACAATCGCGAATGCATAACGGGACGTTAGGACGCAGACAGTAGTAATAGCCCCCGTAGCGATGCACTAATTTCTCATTTCCAAGTCAGATATAAATAATGCTCATGAGAGAAATATTTTACGGATATTGATACTGAACGAATAAAATTATTCAATTAAATCTGCAGGTAAGAAAGCCGTAAAAGATGTATTGACGCGAAACTGCATTTGTATTCACTCACTTATTACTCATATTCGTATTTTGTACAAAAGATATTAATTGTTACGTTTTGTATCTAGTTTCAAACCTTCTTTTAGAATGATAGAAATAATAATATCTCTATTGTTGTCTGCAATTAAAATTTTATTAAATCTTAAATCTCTAATCTTATTTTTGAATAATTAGAGGTAACATTATCTCTGATATTATTCAAAAATAAGATTTTTTAAAACTAGATACTTGCCCGATTAAGTTACTTATTTTGGTATTCTCTATAATGTAAAATATTTTATTAATATGCTGTATGTTTTCTCTAATATAAACACTTTGAATAATATCGGTTTAAGACGTTCCTGCCTGTTTAAATCGGTATTCAGACGTCTCGACGAGGCATTGTCCATTGATCATATACCGGGGCGATGCCTTCAAATCTGCACTCACAGGCGCCGATTCTTTTTGCGCGATTATTCCCGCACAGCGATTCGGACTCGGAGGTATATGCGGCTTGCATCATAAACGCTTCTTGCCACCACTATTTCACCGGCATAGAATTAATGACGGTTAATCTTCGACTCGTTCTGCCACCGCGCCTGCCGTAATTATCGTGCGCCACATATACCACGTATACCGTTTTGGCTCAGCGTGCGAGCGGGTTTGGCGATCGGTATGTTAATGACGTGCGCCGGTGGTCCAGCCTTACTTTCTTTCGAATAACCCTTTCGCGTGTGCTTATACGGGCCATACGCGCAAGAGAACGCGCGTCGGTACGCACGTGTGTACATGAAAAATCGAAGCCGCTCGTAAAATTAAAGTCGCATCGGCCGCGGCCGAGATCGCGAATAAATCACATAGATTTACGGAGAAGTCAGGCTCGTATTATTTTTTTCCCAGAAAACACACCGTCCCGTGTCCTCTAGCTACCGCCCAACCCCTCCCGGCTATTATTTAGAATGATCGATGCCATCGTAATGGATGAAATAAGCAACGCTTCCTCGAACGGTCTGGCGGTCGAGATCCGATCGAAAAGAACGCGCTACGACGATAAATGTCCTCCTCTCGCGGAAATTAACCGTTTATACTGTGTGCATCGCCTACGCGTAGCACCTGTTTATGTTAGAATAGCGGTACTATCTTATAGGTGACTGCGAAAAAATCGATAGAGGAATTGAATACTATTTAAGGCAATGTAAATCGCAATTTTGCATATCGTTGTTTAAAGTAAAAGCAACGTGACGAAACTAGCGATTTGTTATTAACTGTTGCAAAATAGATTTGACATTTTACATAATTTACATATTTTGTAAAATGTCTTAGGCTACATGTAATTAAATATACTGGTAACATTGTGCTCGAAATTAAAATTCTGTTAAAATCCGCGATATATATGTAATAAAGATTCAATTTTAATTTGATATGTTATTACGTGTTGTAAAAAAAAAAATAGCAATTGCGAAGCCATGAATAATATCGCTATTACAGAAAGAAGCTGCTTAGAAAACTTGACCAAGCCACAAGAAAAGATTGCCCTTATTACGTTTGAGCAAAAGTGAGTAAAAAGAAGAATTAAAGGGAGGGAGCCGTTCCCAGTTAATAAATGGATCTAAACAGCGTACTCCTCAGCTCCCACGGCGGTGGCATGACAAATAGCGGCCACAGTCCATCTGCCACCGCGGCTAAGTTTGTTTCACGTATGCTGACCCCTCGGCTGACCCGGGGTATACCTCGCGTTGCCGTTCCACGGAGCCGTCCCCTCATGCCGCGGCGCGACGGCGCAAGGCGCGGACTATTTCACGCCAGCCACGTAGCGCAGAAGTGCATTCGTGCGCGCATGAAGGTTGTACAGTGTACAGTCCGTAGAAACGTAGTCACATGCCTGGCCGGCAGCACAGGCCGGCAGGTATGCGACATTGAGCCAAGGCCACCGTAGACTGCACCGGCAAACGGACGTTTATAAGCGCGGCGCATACAACCGAGCCGGGGGTACGCGCACATCCTCCCAGGGCACGCGTAGACACGCAGCGTTTTCTCATGTGCGTGCGTGCGTGCGTAGCTCGTATAGGTATGTACGTACGCGCGAGCGTCCGCGAGAGCGTATATGCGTGCGCCTGCGGGCGAGTCTCGTGCCCCGCAGGTGAATTCGCACATAAGTAGGTACGCGAGGGAATCGTTCCGGGTAGTTGCGTGAGCGTGCACGGATGCGTGTGAAGTCTTTTTAACACCGTTTAACTCGCTACCGAGAGTCGTGAACTCGATGAAAAACAGTTCTGATTTTCAATAGAGTTGAAGCGGCCGGGCCTCTCGACTCCCCCCTCCTATCTCTCTCTCTCTCACTCATGAGTGGCGTTACGTTTCAGAAATTACATACGTTTTGGTATGTGAAGGGGCCCGACCAGTGAACGGGTTGCGTGAGCAATGACGATTGCGCAGGATCTTTCAAATACTAGGGAACCCGATGAAAAATGTTTATTTTTTTAGTGGAATGATAATGACACATCTCGGCACTTGCTACGTTTTAAAGAACGTCTGCATATGATAAAGTATATAGACAAAGAATTATACTTTTATACTGAAATATAGAATGACGTAATAACAATATTACATATTAATATATTATATTAATAAACGTAATGTGTACAAATTTTACTGAAAACAAAGAATGCTTATTCTGGTTTTAGAGAAAGCATATTATCGCACCATGATATAAATAATTTAAACATTAATTGATTAATTATGCTAAATAAAACTAAATAATAGCAACAATAAATTAGCAATAAAATGTAGAAAATATTCTTTGATAATAACTAGTTAAGTTGTAAAATTGGTAGGCATAATTTGGATAATTATAATCAAAATGAATAATCATGAATATATTAATCGGTGATTGTTATCATCGGTTAAACGTACCATGTTATCAATATTGATATTTATAATTGCTAATCGCAATTTACAAGAATAAAAGATGATAGATTTGCAAATTACATGCCATTACATCTTACTTTTGCATATTATAGGTACGTTCATCGAGTAGTAAAATCCGATGAATGCTCTCTCTCGGCATGTCTGTGCATGTTCGGCTTTCTCTACTGCAATTTCTCCTTCCTTGCCTGCGGTAGTTCTTCTCGCTAAACGAGTTCGCCCTTCGCGGAACTAGGAACGATGCTCCTAAATTGGTCACCATAGTGATGTATAGGTTCGACCAGATTGGTCGTATCTGCCAAACTCATCTCTCTCTTTCCCCTCCTCCCTGCTTGAATTCTAATGATCGTACGTTGATGTCGGCTCGGCCAATTTAAAGAAGCCAGAGATCTTCTCTAGCTAAATCTGTTTCGGCAATTTAGACTGCACAAATCACGATTATTGCAGTACATTGCATAGAGTGTCTTTCTATTATCTGACGACCTCAATATTATGCAATATTTCTAGTTTCAGCTACATTGATGTAACCAATGCATTTTATGCCGACTAATCGTCGGCTTCTTGATCGCAGTATAAGTAACAAGAAACTTGGCACTATACGAAAAATGTTGCCGTCTCGTCTGTGCTTCGAATAAAAAAATTTACATATATTTACATATATCCAATAAATTTCTCAGTTTGTACTTTCTCAAATGGAACTGTTAGCCTTTAAAAAATTGAGTTTACGATCACGCGCAAGTATCGCGGGCGCGATTAAGCGTCATAAAGCTGCCGGTGTCTGAGAGTTCATAATTCGGCTGATAAATCAATCGTGCGCCTCGATCGGTTCGCCGAATGCAGGAGCGAAAGAGTTACGACGGCGTATCGTGGAATCTACGGGCACTCTCTCGGAATTCATGGAGAAAACTAGAATAGCCCGAAGGGCCAGACGCAGGGGCCCTATTATAGGCACCTATGCCGCCACTTAAAGCCCTGAACCATGGACCGGATGGGAGAACCACCGGTACTAACCAACGGCTGCAACCGTTTTCGAGCACTTTTTGTGTCTAGGGCTGGACCGTAACGTTCCCTCGGATGCTTCGTCCCTCGTTAGTTCGTGCGAGGTCTCGTTAGAATTCACAATAGACCGCACGGGAACGCTCTCTCCTCGGTGTCTTGCAAAAAATCTTTCCGACAACTAGGACTTTATAGTGTTTTACACATAAAACGAACCGGCGCGGCGCGCAAAACGTACTCCTGTTAAGATTAATTTCCTATCGTTATATAATTCTTTTGTGCCTGTCTATACAAATAAAAATATCTTGTTTCCTTGCTAAGTACTCGATCTCAATCATTGATTTAATCACACAATCGAGCTCGATTCAATAATTAAATTTTATTTATTTTTCCTTCTCCTGTTATTTAAAAAGGAGTACAATAGGATTTGCACGGTTTAACTAAATTACACACATACCTATGTTAGTATAAAATATTCTAATTTAATAAAAAAAGATATATGTATATAATATTTTGCAATTTATAAAGAAAGATTTTATGTATGTTTAGGTGTATAAAATAAAGAGTTCAAACTATAAAACTATTTGTAGGTTCACATTTTCTGTCACTAATGCTTGAGTAATCAAGATGCCGACGATTAGCTTTGATCATCTGATTGTTTAGTTCTTAGTTGATGATAGCCGACAATTTTTCGAGTCTACCTGATTTATAGACAGATAGGCAACGCGGCAGAGTTCGGGTATTAAATTAGTACCCCAAAACACAATCATCAATCATAGTTAACTTTTTGACTGTCTTAATCGTTCTCGAGAAATTATAAATGGCGAATTTCGCGAACTGTGTGAATCGATTGGCCGCGGCCGGAAATAATCTCACATATTTTAGGCCTTTAGCGGCGATATTCCTAAAACGGACACGTTATGTGTTCAAAGAGAAACCGTATATCATCTCAACAAGAAAAATCGAGATTCCTTATAATAGGGCGCGGCATGATAATTTAGGAAATTAACGAGGTATCCCAATAAATCCAATGATTGACGATTCCATTTAAATCCTTGGTGAGAAAGGCAAGGAAAGCCGAACGGCGGGATTAATCCTTTCCACGAGGGTCTTTTCGAGTATCAATAGCTAATAATCCCACCAACAATTCGCCATTAAGCTAAATCAAGTGCAAAAAGTAAAAAGAAAATCGGAGAAGGATATAAATTCGCGAGAATCTTTCGACTAAATTTTGCAAAGCCTAAATTTTTGTTGTTTTTTCACAAAGAGCTTTAGCGGATAAAATATTTCATTTTATTAAAAAAAAAAAACTTAATTCCCTAAAACTTATTTAAAAAATTAATGTTAAAATTATAGAATTTATATTTATATTTAAATAAATTTTTTATTCGACATAACTGTGGTCATTCTTATTAATTGTAATCGTCATGACGTTGTGACCATGCGTTTTAATCCTTCTTGATCGATTTTTGTTAAGTCGTTTTTGTTAAATAAATTCTGTTATATAAATTTTTTTCTACATAAGCAACTTAAGCCAATACTATTGTCAAGCCATTAATTCTTTCTTATAGACCTTTGTTACCGATTTCTATTTAAAAATAGCTATTTTTATAATAAAGAATATAATATAAGTCGAACAATTAATCGATAATTTTCCTCTTTTTACGTTTGCTAAATTCTATAAATCGCAGAACAACCTAAAATTGCAGGATCTTTTCGTTACAAAATAAATGCCTTCTCTCTGAACAGTTACTTATTTCCGAGAAGATTCTTCCGAATCGTGAATCGGGTCTGCGGCTTTCGCGTTTCGAGAAAGCGCGATGAACCGCACGCGGGTACAGACTTCCTCGATACAACACGGCGCGATGCACATTTCCGCGAAACCGAGAACCGACATGCGACGGCATCGGATCGAGAACCACGTTCGTGCACCGTAATCAGGGACACGCGCTCGCGAGCCAGGGACTTGCCTTTAACCCGGCGGGTTAAGTATAGTTTTGCCCAACCCCGTTCACCTCCTTCGCTCGCTGCGAGAGAGCGGCCGGCGCCCATTGAATGATAGAAACGAGACCGCGGCATGAACAAGTCGCGGCCTTTCTCGGAAGTGGCGCGACCTTGGCCGGATACGTCCGGTGAAACGGTCGCATCGGATATTACGCGCCGCGCACGTTGCACGCACATCGTGCACCGCGGTCGACCTTGACTTCCGCGAGATTTCTACTGCGGCATGCCGGGGCAGTTTTTCCAGGTCTCTAATGAGCACACTCGGGAAAAAATTACGTTCGCACCAGTCTCCGCGGTATCGAAAAGTCTCCATCGAGCTTGAGTTTTTTTTTTATACGAAAGATACGGTGCATGGCGAAATGCGCGGCAACCGGGCGACAAAAAATCATGGCAAACTTCGGCGTCGACTATTCTCCAGCAATCTTCAGCCTTCGGCTGAAATTAGTACTTGCGAATTTGTTCTTGCCACTTAAGAGCATCTATTTGATCGCGGCATTATCACCAGTATCACTGATTGAAAATACAAAGCTTTCTGCCATCTCAGTAATCATGAAAATAATTGGAAATATTATATAATCACAAATTGCGAAAAAATAAATTAAAATACATTTTAGTTAACTCAATCAGCAATATTAGTCTAAAATAAATTAATGCATTATTCCTCAGATATTTTAATATTGTTTAAGAAATTACTATCTTAAAAGTAATTTCGAAAGATTCAATATTTTAATCATTTCACTTCTTATCATTTTTGTTCACCCACGGAACGATTGTCACTTGTACTTGTCAGTACAGGATGAGCATAGTATTACGCTCTATTTGCTTTTATCTCTTTCTATGCGTACTTATAAAGCAACGAGCTTAACGACGCTCTTTTCCTAGAGACAAACCGTTCGTTCTGGAAGTACAATTCGCGCGAGACTCGAACAAGCCGGGTATCCCCATTGTTAATTGCATGGAAGCAATTAGACTGAGTAAGCTACTAATCTAAGGCATCCGTCACTCGTGCGCATTACGCTTTCAAAGGTTTAGAATTTCAACTACACATAATGATCGATCGTTAACCAACGGATGCAAAGATGTAAATACTTGCGAGCTATTCAGTGAAGATCGCATGCACGAGAATAATTACCGGTCAATTCTAAACTATGTCAGTATTTTAACGAGGTTGTACTTGATTAAATCTTTTATTATAATTAGGTAACAAATTTGTGTAAAACAATATGCGCAGAGTTATATGTGTTCAGAGTTACATATATTTTTTGACTGCATGTAACTTTTTTAACTCAATCTTCATTTTCTGTGGAAGTTGCAACAAAGTCACAAAGTTCTTTTGCGATGAAAATAAATGTGCTTTAAATAAAAATAAATAATGTTACATCCTGTTCAAATATTACTTTACATTCTATCTTTATATTCTAATTATATTTGAATATCACAATAATATAATTAGTAATATTTGGATATTATAATATTTTATGATAAAATTATATAAGAGCTTCTAGTCGAGTAGATAAGATACATTATAAAAATTAATTAATTCCCTGAAATCAAATCACTATGCTCAATAAATAATAATAATTGCGTAAGAATAGATCAATAATTAGTAAACATTTCGGTAAACATTCTCATTCAATTAATATTGTCTAACTATCGTTGAGCCGAGCGTGAGCATGCTGTGCGCGTGGGTCGAGTAAAAAGTAGGTGAAGGGTCGTTCCCCCCCAAGGAGTAGCGGGCGATTAAGCAACGCGTTTAACGAGGGTCAGGTGTGCCGGGACAATTATTATTACGGCGGCACAGTGTTTGACTGAGCAACATCAACGTGTGTATGTATATCGTTAGTCTATTATGCATCATTGTGCATAACCATGCACACGCGGGCACGCCAATACGTCCTACCCACTTGATTGGGTCCGATCGGATCGCAGGTTGCGACAGGTACTGCGCACAAAATAGTTATCCGGTCATTCCAATATAATTGTGGATTATAAATAGATCTAAGCGCCAAGTTCTCTCTCTAAATACGACTGCAAGTTCATTGACGATTCCGTACCGTTCTGATACTACCATATCGATTCAAGCCAATTACACCGATACACAAATAAAAATCATTCGTGTATCGTTGAGACGCGTACAAGCGCGCGGAATGCGCGTTTCATTACGCGTCGTTTACGTCTGTTTCCGCGCGGAATTACGCAATCGTTACGCGTCCGTGCAGGCATGCAGCACGATGTGCATGCAATCAGTTATTAATATCGGCGCAATTGCGAGCGCACAGGCCGAGATGCCGTGGTCTCCCCCGTATTTTAAGGGGGTTAATACAACTGTATCGTTTATCAACGACAACCACAAATACGCCGAATGAAATACGGTCGGAGTAATAGCCGCCGTAAAAACCCCGAATGCCCCGTGGGCCCGATCGATAACGCCCACACACACGTGAGCGTCCGGCATACGGCCCCGCAACTTTCATTCCCCCGAGAGAGAGAAAGACTGAGTGGACCGATAATTCGTGCAAAAACCTCAGACCATAATTAAATCTATCTCGCATATCGGTGACTTTAGATTTCACGTCTGTTCTCGTGGCAATATTCTTGAGCGAGTGGTTTCACTTCGCAGATGTCCTTAGTCAAAATCAATTTGACGAAAATGCAATCTAGATGCATATAATTTCACCTTGTACTTTGAGTGCATCAAGGCCGTCGAATATTTTTAAAAGTCAACATAATTATAATTAAAGGCTTAATAGATATTTATGTATCATAGTAATTTGATATAATAACAGAACCATGTTGTTATAAAAAGTTTGTAAGACAGATTCTCTTCTTTAGTTTTTACTAAATTTATGAATTATATATAATAATTTAGATTTTGATAATAAATTCTCTATTTTGAGTATTTTAATGTATTCTTTTTTATAAACTTTGTAGAATATATATTATGGAAAAAATCCGAAAATTATGCCAAGTATTTCACATAAAATATATACGCGCGATATAAGGAATGTAAAACGTAATTATATAAATATAAGCGTACATTTTCCTACCGAGCTCTTCAATTATCAAACTTCCGAAGGTAATGGCAATTGTACTTAATGCCCTCAACACTCGTCGTTAATTTTTTCGAAGCGATTCCTGCGGAATGACGTATCCGGAGTTAAAGCAAATTGACATTAAGAATCACGTGTAACGATAGCAACAAGGACATGCACCGACGTCATCCTATATTACGACACTTCCTCCGCGCGCGTATACATCAGGAACACCTTGGTCGATATCAAGTACAATGGACAAAAAAAATTATATAAGACGGGGCAGGGTAAACGAGCCATTGTCTTCTTTGTTGACCTTTCGTAGACGGAAAAAATTGCACGCAACTATTGCACTCGAGGATATGCCATCAGAGAAACCGCAATGTCATGTCACTCGCTGGACTGCGAATTCAGCAGTCCTAGTTGAAATGCTTGAAAACGTAAAATTATAATTATCTCGTTCGAAGTTGACTAATGAGAGAAAGAGAGAGAGAGAGAGAGAGAGAGAGAGAGAGAGAGAAATCAGAAAAGCGAGTTCAAAAGCTATTAAATACAACATTTAATTCTATAAACAGTATAAACCAGAAGCGTAATGGATGTTCGATATTATCATTTCACGATAAATATGCAACGATCATAATTCCAGCATGGATATTAAACGTCGATATAACTTTAGATGATCAATGCTTTTTTTCTCTTGACACGCATCATAAAATTATTAATTAAGAATAAATTGTATGATGTCGCGTAAATTTACAACTTGATAAATCCGAGACATTCTTTCTTATTTTTATCCGTGTGTCGCTTGGCCAGTTCTCGGCCGTCCTTCAAAGTGATCGTCTGAAAGTTTCGTTAATACGATTACTCCATCAAGGACAAATTCTGGAAATCAGGCACTTTGTATTCCTGTTGAGTATATCGCGCCAACGTCGAAACAAAAATGCCGAATGACCTCGGTGCGATGTGATTAAAAGTAATGGTAGTTAAAGGGCGTTTGCTGTTCATGGTTAGTATAATGGTTTCTCAATAGCTATTGTACACTATGGTGACATAATAAAAAAAATACAGACGCTAAAATACTAAAGTTTGTAGAGAAAACTTCTATACTATTAATAATTATAAAGAAAATTTGAATATATAGAGTACAATTATGCATGACATAACAAATTTAATTCTTAATAATTTATAATTTAGCTTAATAATTATATTATATGGAGTAATGAATATCTAATGTTACTTATATGTGTTACATACAAAGATAAATATCTAAGAAAATAAGAAAATATGTATAATGTTTTGGGTTTATTATCATGGGTATATTATTATTGTTTACTGATGGTAAACATTAAAATAATTTATTTCAGGCATATAAAACTCTGACCAAAATTGTGAATTACATTGACGTGACATTACTATTAAACTAAAAATAGATGGACGCTTTTCCGAAATTAAGAATCAGTTAAAGTCTTAATTAAATGTGTTCAGTGTAAAGAAAAGAAGCTTATTGCTCTGAAGTTATTCTGATAATTGAGCATTTTCCCATGAATTCTTCAAAATTCATGGGGAAAATGCGATTTTTAATTAAGATTAGATGTATAAGAATAGATTTGCGAGACTAGTTTAATTATTTTTTTGCCGTAAACTGCGAACAATGTGACGAAGTCGAATGAATGCGTCTTGTGGATGGCATTGTGCATTAAAATTCGGCCAACTTTGAGCCGTTGAAACGGTACTGTTTTAATTCACTGTGCCGGAAGTGACGACGTCAGCGAGGCATGGCATGAAGACGATCCAGGACGAGTAAAGAGCAGAATGAAACTTACGAATCTGCACGCGGTGAAACTGCTGAAAACAACCAAATGTACCGTTCGTGGGAACGCGGAACACCTCGCAATTCGTAATGAGCGGGCACGCTACGTTGATCTGACCTAATCACGAAGTGAAAAACCGCTGTAGCACAGATAAATTACAAAAGGTCATATACTTCTTACGAACAACTTTTAGAACATTCGTCAAATTAAAGTAAACTGATACATTTATAAAATTATATCCTATACATATATTAATGTCGTATTTCAGGCCTCGTTCTCAAGATTACAACATGTAGCACCTCGAAGAGGTGCAATTATACATGTTGTAATTTTTTCGAACGAGGCCCTTCATATAATTTTGATCGAACTTCACTTACAGGTAAGTTCGTTTGATCTTCAATTATTAAAGCAATTTTGTCTTTATTACGTATCATTACTTAATATTCCAGACGCTGAAATTTCACGATTGTAGTATGAAAAATAATACACAATTATTGCAATTATGCAAATATTTTCGTGCATTTACGCGGTAAATTAATTTAGTATTTTTACGAAAAAGTATTGATTTAGCGACAACTCTTGCATCTATCGATATATTAGTTATAAGCGATTCCTAAGCGATTCAACATTTCAAAAGCGACAATTTCTCGAAGCGATCACGATCTTGACCAGTGCAGAATAAACGGAACGGAACTCTCACCTGTCATCTATAAAGATTTTTGCACGCTTACGTGTATTTAGGACACGTATGTTATGTATCATGCCGCGTTCTTCTCGTGCAATATAACTTTCATAAGATAAAGAAATCCGCGTATATTTATACGTATATATAAATTGTTAAATCCCGCTACGCGCGCGGACGAAGCGAAACGGAAGCGAGATAGAACCGCAGACAAAGGCCTTACGTTATCCGCACGCGTCGCTCGGCTCCGGACTGCAGCTCGACATACATAAATGCATGAGGAATGCGCGCGTGTCGTAGACTAAGCTTCGCCACGTTACTGATTTTAATAAATCCGCTCCCATATGCCTTATTTATCCACAGACAGCTTTAGATCTCTGCTCTCTTCTTTAAATTAATAAAAAAAAAATTAAATAGTAAACCCGTTCTCTATACTTACAATTAGGTGTTCTTAAAATTTTTATAAATTTTTAATTTAATGACCCTCTAAAAAGGACTTACAATTTCCTCTTTCTCTCTCTTTACAAGAAAATAAAAATCACATGTTCTCAGGATTCAATTTGCAGGGATTAACGTTTATGAGAATGAATCATGGTGAGTAATGCTCAGTCTTCTTTTCGCTTGCATCACGCTATACATATTTCTACAGGGAGGGGCGTTTAATTCTTTAAACTTCTTTTTCCCCCGTTTTAATCCACCCATTTATTATACATATTCTCCTTCAAAGCTATATACGATAAAAATCGTGCCTGACCTAAGGCTCCTTACACGCATACTCGCCATACTTCCTACACACATCGATCGCGAGGTAATCTATCCAAGTCGAAATACCGTCGACGAAATCGAGAGGAGAAGTTCTCACGTTACTCTCGACTCGCGCGTATATACGCGTTTACCCGCCTCCGCATTTATGTGCGTGCGTGTGCCGTTTACGCGGCCCACGGCACGCATACATACCCACAAATACGTACGTGTGCACGCGTACACACGTGCACGCGCGCGCGCGCGCGCGCGCCCTTTTCCCATCTTTTCGTACATATGTACGTATCCATGAATGTTCCCAAGCGGCGCGCGCTTTTTCCGCGGTTGCGCAACGCGGCGCATCTCGCGCGAGCTCTTCCTGAATGCATCTGACGTAACTCTTATATATCCGCGCACGTTTGCCCGCTCGGTGCATCGCATGTACGTAATACACCGCACCGCCGAGAAGGATCCTCTCCACCGAAGGATCATCCGGATAACTGTGCACGCCCCGTAGACACGACGAGGACCGCGCGCGCGCTCTCTCTCTCTTTCTCCGGCATCCCCCTTCTCTCCTCCTTTCTTGTTCTCTTTTTCTCGTCAGATGCTGAACTCGAAACGATTATCAGCGGCCGCGATCTCGATAACACGTCGCTCGGAGCCGACTATCGCGGAGTAATTCGGAACGCGCTGAGGTGATCCTTGGGATTCTTCCTGGATGTACGGCGCATTTTTGCGCGGCGCGGTCTGTGTGTTTATGAATCCCCCGGGGGATGCACTTTCGCGCGTTGCGCTGTTACTCGTCGCTAAATGTATTCTTTCGCAATTATTACATATTCTTATAATAAATTTTAAAATAAATCCTTTTTATAATAGAAAACTAATTTTAATTTATAATTATTTCGTCTTAACAATTATGAATTGGAATAATCAAAATAAAAACTTTTCTATTTTAAAGTAAGTGTTGGGATATAAAAATAACTGCTCACTTTTTCTTATTATAATTTGTACAATAATTGTTAAAATAAACTCTTTCTCGCCTTTCCTTTTTTTCAAAATCCCATTTATTCACTCGAAAATTAATCCATGAATTAGGGCCATTCATCATTTATCATTTTTAACCAAAATAAGTCGCACCGGAAGTTGCTCTACAATCGCGTATCACCTACGACGTAATCTCGTATAAATGTTAGAATTATGTATCGCGAAAATCGAGGCATGTTCGACGTTGATTTGATATTCGTAGATTAGCGAGCCCGGTATACACGTACATGTACATCGCTTGGAAAAAATTGATGTACTTCCCCATTTTTTCCGCCGAGAGTGCGCGCAATAAATCGTCGGCCGCGTACCGGAACGTTAGATCTAATATTGATGATTAATCGCCGCTTGGGACCGTGCGGCTCTCTCGGAAGAGAATGTTCCGTTCCATCAAAATAGAGGAGCGCCCCGGCATCTAGTTAACGTTATCGTCGCAATCATAACGTTCGACATTGTAACGTTGATCGTTGCGCTCCGTCGCATTTTTCTCCCTTCGCGCCTCGGTTAAATAGATAAATACGAGAAGGCCAGTTGCGGATTTATCAAGCGTGGTGCAAACGCATAGACTCTCGATAGATAAAATTAACAATTTAAGAAATGCATAAATGCATCGTATAAAAGATAGTCCAACAGCGTTTTCAAGTAACTCACTTATAATAAAATAAGTATATTTACACAGAAACAGAATAAAATAATCATGAACGTCGCAGAAGTATAAAGACTAAAACAAATAAAGTAAAATGATGGGTATAATAAGTTTTTTTTTATATTCTGTAGCATTTTATTCATTTGGTGTGTTAAACGGGAAGTCCTAAAATGAGGATTTTATGGTATTATTGAGAAATCTGAAGAAGGTACTTCGACTGGAAAGAGGCAGAGAATTTATCGCAATGCTCATTCCGAATAATCTGCCAGGCATTGTCAGATCCGCGAGATCGATCATAACGAGCGCTTCCTTATTGCGGAGGGCTGTCCGTCCGCCGACATGTATAAGTCGGAGTTTGCATACCTGACCGATAGGGAAGATCGTTTCTGTCGGAAGGGCGTGGGCATACCGCGTTGCACTGTACCGCGCAGTTCGAAGACGGACTTTTTTTTCCTCTCTTATTCCTGACAGGAAATGAAAACACAGTTAGCCGTTGACGAGGCACTCGCGTGTGTACGCATCTAGGTGGTTATAGAAATTGAATCGGTCATTGCAGAAAGGGAATATGACAAACAAGATTTTACGACAAGAACGAAAAAGATATTGCAATTTTATTTGACGAAAACTTTAACAAATAAAATGCAATGTGAATATGTTTTTCTTTTATTTAACTAACAATAAATGATACCGTAGATACCGTAGATACTTTTCGAAGAAAAAATTAATCTTTCTTTCTTAAATATATATTTTTTTAAACAATGATACTTATTAATCTCTCTCTCTTTCTCTCTCTCTCTCTTAAAGAGTTATGAGATGATAAAGTAGTCTTTTTCACACGCATCTCGCTTTCTTTACCCTTCCCTGGACTTCGCAAGATTCAATTTCTCAGCTACGTCAGGCTTTTCGCTTTTCGCGGTCCGTTAGCGGTGTAATGAGAATGAGTGAGTCTATATTTACGGAACATCCTGTACGCGCATTTGCTGTCCGATACCTGCCCGCAGTGCCGAGAGTTGCGTAATCCATCATACGCGGTGCGTTATGTAACTACGTGCTAGATCAGAGCGCTGGAATGCGCACGGTGAAAATGCAAATGTGCATTAATCGTTGAGATCTCGATATCAGGATCAAGGACCGTGATGTGATCGTTTGATCCATGAACTCTAGTCGTATGGATGAACTCTGAACATTATTTAGATCCGCTTATATGCGATACGCAAGAATGTCGATTACATTACATGGTATTACTATTCTAACATATATCATCGACACCTTTCCTCTCATTAAATTCTCTTTTTTTTTCATCAAAATAATAAATGTCTCTGATATTAGAAAAGCAAATATGTTTTTAAAAATATATACGAGAATTTAAAATATTAATAATTCATAAATTAATGAGCGAGATACGTTTTCTTACATAAATTTCAGCAAGTCACAAATTCATCATTGGTCCTGCGAATTATTACTAGAAGCATTCCTATATAGCAATAATTCTATAGTGATAGATATCGTCAATATTTCACCACTTGTATCTATTCAAATTCTTCGTAAAAAAATATGTGACGTATAAATTCCTGGACCGGTAAGTTCTCACCAACTCTCTCGACGAATAGATTTCGCAAGAACCTCTGCACGGCGGAGTTCGATCGTTAACGAATCACGGGATTTGCAGAAGTTAGAAGAAGGCTTCGCCTGATCAAGAGAAATATAGCGGATTACAATCATCGAAATTACAATCACGCATGTCTTGATAATGTTCCTGAGCGAAATGAAAAAAGCCGGAGTTGACGCGGGTATAACATTAACTCAATACATCATCGTACACTGAAAGAAAAGATTTTCCAATCTTTTCTTTCAGTGTAGTCGAAATCTCTTTCTAAGAAAAGATGCAAATAGAATTGAAGACTTTCCCCGACAAAAATGATATATATCAGAAAAGTTGTTGCAGGTATACATACATTGTTTATAAATCGTATTGTATAAATATCGTATTTCCTCCTTTTGTTCTCATTGCTAAAAAAATTAAATGCAGAAAACTGTTATTACCTTGAAAGTTATTTTTTAACTTTGCTTTGACTATTGTAATTATATGATCGAATTGTTAAAGCTATTTATACCAATATATGTACATCTAACTCATGAATCAATCTTTGTCTTTGTTAGAAATCTGAAAAAGTCATTCCCCATCAGATAAGAATAGTTTAGATTTAATTGAATTTCAATATCTCCTATTTCTATGACATATTAAAAAATAAATAAACAATAAAATGCCGTACGATTAGATCATACGACATTTGCGTTATTGCACGGATGTGCTCGCACGTGCATTCAAGATGCATTCGGTGTTCGCTAAGAATACATACATGCCATCGGTATTTGCCACGTTTGGCTGACATTCGCACCTGACATTATCCGCGATGATCTGCTCGGGCAGATGATTCGGAATCGAGACCGCGCATCAATATCTGTGTCTAATGTTTCATTTAATCGTGAGTCATCTTTATTCCAGGATTCGAGCAGTTAAATTACGATCAGCGATGATGGTAGGACCGGTTTGAAGTACGGCAGTTATGATCAGCGAAAGAATGGATTTAAAAAAGACTCGGTTGAAATTTTAAAATAAGATATTTGCTATTAAAGTTGCTCTAAATTTTTTTCATGATCCTTTGTACTTTTGATAATAAA
Source organism: Temnothorax longispinosus (assembly GCF_030848805.1). Lineage (NCBI taxonomy): Eukaryota > Metazoa > Arthropoda > Insecta > Hymenoptera > Formicidae > Temnothorax > Temnothorax longispinosus. The sequence goes on from NC_092366.1 coordinate 2,827,819, forward strand.
ATATAACATGTTCTAGTATAAGTATCCAATCGAAATCGAGTGACTGTAAATAAGAATTTTTAATAAATATAAATCTATCGAGAAATCTATATTTTTCCTTTGTATGAAATATTGGAAGTTAAAATCGAGAGATGCAAAAGTCCATTTTTTGACACATTATGAGTTATTCAAGATAATCTTTCCAAGTTATAAAGCCTTTCAATATTATAAACAGTTTTCTTTTTATTATTACACGTGTAAAACAATTACTTTATTCACATAATGATAATAGAATGAAATATATGTAAGGAAACTTTATTTATCTTACAACTACAAAATATTCTGAGAACTATTGCAATACGCTTCAATCGTAAATTAGCTACTCGTGATATCAAGCCATTTGTATGCTACTTTGAAATGGAACTACTCTAGTTAGTCTTATTCTTCACTCGCGCGTATTGTCGCCGGCCGGAAAGGGCGAGCGAGGGAGAGCGAGAGAGACCGGTTTAGGAAAAGCTCGTTCATTGACGAAGTGCTCATAAATACGTCGAAGCGTCGAGCACAAGCCCCGGATGGTAGCTAACGTGTCTACCGCGCAATAACCGCTGTAAGCCGCGAGTATGTAGTCGACGGACGACGACGACGGGCGACGAGGAATGGTGGCAGTACGCGTGCTATTGCGCGAGCTACACGATGCAGGCTACCAAACCGGAAATGCATCGTTGAGGAATACTGTACGAGCGGCCAGAGGCCATACCACACACCGCACACGACACCAAACGCCTTAAGGCGTATTTGCACGGTTTGCTTTTGATGAGATAACAAATTTGTTTTTACACATGACTGAGCACGAAATAATAACAAGAATAGTTCTACATGTTTCGTTATATCTTTTACAAACGATACTTAATTTTTTAGAACGTTTTACACGTTATTTTATATTTTATACAGTTACTCCGGAACGCGGATAAAGTTATTCTGGATAATCGTAAAAAATTAAACGTATATATTTGCCTCTGAGCGTAAGTTGTTATGATCATATCACACCTGAACGTTTTTGTATGCAGATGCTGTTTGCACATATCAATCTTTGCTCTTGCGTTTCATGAATGATTCATCGACAGTTGTTTTCAAAATTGAATCATGTAAATTCTGTCACTCTTTCTGCCTCGTTTCTATGCACGACTCTGGCACTAGCGAGTTAGTACAATCACGTCACAGCTTAATAACGAAGCTGAAAATGTGTCTACTTCTTCGTTCTTTTGAAGAATTTCAGAGCAAAGTGTACTAAGTCTACATTCTTTTAAGATCCATTTTAAATATTAGCTGTGACACCATTGTGTGACATCAACTTGATGGTGCTAAGATGTTTATAAAGACTAATTTATGTGTTATTCATTTTCAGAAATCGTCTGTGGTGAATCATTCGAAAGAGACAAAAGAATAAGATAAATGTGTTAGAAATGTTCATTTAAAGATTATTCAAATCGACAATAATTTCTGAGCTAACATTTCTTAATCAATTAAATGATTTTAATTAATAGATAATAAATACAAAAACATATTTATGTAGGCAATATTTTTTATGGTTATTCTGGATAAATACATTTTCAAGAAGAAATTAAAAATTAACATTCAAAGAACAAAATCTCTAACTCTTACTTTTACTTTGTTCACTCGACGCAAATGACCATATTTACGGAAATCGTGTTTACACGATTTGCGTTACTTTCGCTCGGAATGATTCATCCAGGATGTTCGTCAAAAACGAACCGTAGAAATTCGCCTTTGCGATCGCGGCGCATCTCACAACCGACGAAGTCGCGTTGGTCGCGCGAACGTTATGATACACTCGCGTCTAATGCGCGCACGATGTACACCGCACCCACGTGCTACAGGATACGAGAATTGAAAGCGTCACTTCATTATGTCGCGGTGTGAACGCCTATCCACCGACCAGCCGCGTATAGTAATCGCGGGAAAGTCGACGCGCGATAATTGGTCATTCGCCAGATGACAAGAGTAATGAAGTCTCTCTCTCGTCGTCGTATCGCCGACGTTTAGCCCTAGCCGAGCAATTTGCGCGGTCTACATTCTGACCGTCGACTACCATGACGGGGTCAGATCCCAGACCAACGCGGATAGTTGAGTCACTGAACACCGCGCGCGCCGTGTGGCTGCCGCCCAACCCACAATTTGCAATATTTCATTTAAACGAGGAAAATGTGGGTTTGGCAGGTATAATCGTGTCCGGGTATAATGATATCGCTCTGGGCCCCTGAAATATTAGTTCGTAATATTAGATCGTAGATCGAGTATCGGTGGTGCCGCACCACATCTATGGTCATTTATTTCTGAAGGAACCAGAATCAGAATCATCCCCCTAATGTCTTCATAATTTTATGTATGTTATTTTCTCTCCTATCCATATACAGAGAATCAATAAAACATATGTACACAGAACCAATAAAAAATAATCTTGACGTTGCTAGTAATTAAAAATCACCCGAATATAATCCTTTAACTTCTTTTTTTCAGCGCAGATAGAATAAAATATAGTAAATCTGTCTTGGGGTCTTATATTTTTATATTTTATTTATCACGTATAAAAATGTGTGTATGCAAGCGTGTTTAAATTTATGTGTATTAGTGATGTAGCTAGGAGCTCGGGTCCATAGATTCGCTAATTGTAAGCTCAAATGACCGCGAATTAATTATATTTGTGGAGTAACTGTTGAGTGTGTGTGTTAAGAACTGTTTAACAGCATCAATTATACTGTTAACATTACGAATGAAATCGAGTCAGATTCTTTTTAAAAAACAATACCAGACTGCTAATCACCGTTCAAAGAATTAATCATAGAATATTGCGATTGAATACTAATATTTGAGAAGCGAGAGACAACAGTATAATTGCAATCGTGTTAAATCGAGTCGTAAGATATGCTCGCCTTTATTGAATTAAAATCGCAGCCGAATGGCAACTGGAGCGAAGTATATCCGTTTATTCTATTGAAAGTACGACTATATATAGTTGCTGATAGTTTCCTGGCATAGATCACTCGATTGGAAAAATCGGGTCGCAACACAGAGGCAGGGCCGAATGCGATATTAAGCGTCCAATACGCGAGCTCTCGTCAATCATAAATTCTCGTTCTAATTAAATTAAGTTTTTTTTTCCCGACGGGCCCGTCGACAACATAGCTGCAATAACTGTTTAAAATGTGGTTTATGACTCGCCATTCCTCACGAGATCCCGTATCTGCGACAATTATTATTTCAACGTTAACGAGGCGGCATATACTTCTTACGTGGCCAGCAGTAAAGTGGAACGATTAGCGAGATACGGGGAAAATCGACGAGTCCCTCCCGATAGATACTGATGCGTACCCGATAATTGCAGATCTGCCGAGGTGTAAACTACGATTTTAAAGGCATGTACGTCTAGTTCAGGGGCGTCGACGTTATCTTGAATCTCGCGAACCGTCGCCGGAAGGCAAACCGTCATCGCCGGAAATGACGCGATTTCTTCGAAACATTTTTCACAGATTTATGTAGCGATAGGTGAGATACAACAGGTAAATGGTTAGCTTCGTCTTGGCGCCGTTTGATCAGCTCAACGATTGACAGTTTAATAATAGAATGTCAACTTTTCGTATAATACCATTTACTAATCGATTTATTAAAAATTCCTTCTTTATGTTCTTAATACTTTTTTATGTTTTATGTCTATCTTTAGCTAAACATTTTTTTTAAATAATTTATAATTAACATAAAAAATTAATAAGGAGAACCATTTCTATATATATATATATAATGGAGAACAAATTTTTAAGATTTATTTCAAAATTATTGCAATATGTCGAAGAAACATTAGCGAAAATGATCTTGTCAGCGATAATATAATCGTTAGAGCGCGAGTATATCGAAGAAATATTATCAGTGATAGTCTTGTCACCGGTAATGTCACGTGGTTAATTGATATGCCGCCTATATCGAAGAAATGTTACACCGGCACGATATTGCACGGTTGTTCACCAATAAAATTTGTAGTGTACTAGTTATTGTCTTTCGATACTACTATCTATTACTACACATGTACACTCCCACGTATCATGTTAATTTCCGCGCCGTCAAACTCCACGGAACAGCCCCCTGTTCCCTTTAAGGCGATAGATCAGTCGGCAGGTCGGGGTCTCCTGCGTAGCACGCGAATTACCTGAGGCCAGATGAGCGCTTAACCTGCGGGAGATCGAGGGGGGCCTTAAAGAGCGATGGATCATTGCTACGAGCATTGCCGCTACGCTTCTATTTCAGATATCCGTCGTCGAAAATCTAACGTTTTCATAAACCGCCAAGAGAAATAATTAAGATAAATAATAGCGCAACACTTTTCAGCTAGCAATTCCAATAAATCTTTTACTAGACCTACGTCGAGTTGGACTTGATATAATGCTTCGGGGTATCGTATAATTTTTTAGATATTCGAATTAATGCGCGATTATACTCGCCAAATAATATTTTTGTAATTTTCATAAACTGCTCCAAATAATACAAATTCTTTAATTTACATTAGACCTTTCAAATAAAATTGAAAACAAAATATTTGATCTTCCCTCATGTGTAAGAAATAATTAGGATCACAAAAAGTTAATATTATCCCATAATTTGAAAGTAAGAAGACATATGCTATGTATCTGTACATCCCATATAATATTCTCTTCGTATTTCTCTACAAAATACTGCTAGTCCAGAATTTTGTAATGTCTAACATCACTTTTGGCCTTCGGAAAATGGCCTCGATTTCCACTCGAATACATCGTCGATAACATCTTCTCGGGGATACTTTGAATGGCGTTCGGCTCGATACTTAAATTGCGTTACGGAATCGATTAGCTGCCACGCAGGCCGCGTACACGATCGAAGCCGTGGAATCCCATAGGGAAGCCGGTCGGCACACGGCCATTCGGTCGCGATTACAACGAGTTTATTGCGAGCGGATGCCGATTATTTACAACACGCCGCGCGCGTTCGCGTGTAGGAAGTTACACGGATACAAGTCCCGCGAGGGATCGGGGCCCCGTGCTTTCGATCATCGACATCGTGCCGGTATGAGCGATCGAAGCTAGGGACGGGGCACGACGTAGTAGAGCGGGCCCCGTAGCCGGTAACAGGAGTCCCCGAGCCTCTGCTCCGTTCACTCTTAAGGGGGGGAGGGGAGGATAACTGGGTAAGGGCACGATACCATTAAATAAATGACTTTCTCATTTTTGTCATTAACGCTAATCGATTTTGCCCACGGAGACGGAATTGAAAGTAATCGACGGGGTTATACTTAGTAACGAGTCTCGAGGTTTATACGCAACGCACACGATCGCTAATAAAGTTATTTGCTTTTTCCATCGCCGTGCTTATCGCCGTGCTTATCGAGCTCAAATAATAGAACTCCATCAAACCTAATTCTACTGTAGCTACTAAAATCGTCTCAAAAAAATGTTTTTGCTGGCGATGATTCTTCTGATCATAGTCAATCTACCCTCGATCAACATATCAAAATTAATAATGTTTTTTTTAATCGATGCCTTTTTGGCAAAAAATTTCAGACACATAAATTAACAACGACACCTTTCTTCTCGTACAAGAATATTACAAGATTTTTAATTGTTAAAAAGTGATAAAGTGTAAGATTTATGAAGGGAGCTTGATTTACGAGAACAGTAACAACAGTGTAATATTATTGTACTCTTTGATCAGATAAGGGGGAAGAGACAAAAAGGGGGGCAAGAGAGGGGACTATTCACGACGTAAGTAACGAAATATGATAGTCGCGCGGAGAATAAATCTCTTGCTATCATAAGAAAGCGCAAGAAATCACGCATTCGTGGAGGGTCGGAAAGTGTGACGAATGGTCAGCGAGAGTAAAAAGCTAGCAGCAGAAAGAGAGGATGGGAACACGAACTTGGCAATCAAGCTATGCTCGACAATTATTGTTGTTTTCGCCATTAGGGGAGATCGTTGTAACATGCGCACCTAGTCCTGCAAATTGTACGAGTCGTTGGAATTGCCAAGAGTGAGCCTCACCGACCAATTACAATCCGCAGTTATACCGGCTAATTATGTGTAACGAGATATACCATCGCGTTATCACGCGAGTCAAATTCATCACGAAAGCTTAGCTATATAATTCCAATTTGATAAAATTATTTTTGCATTATAATTTTTAATAGAATTTTTCTCTCAAATTTTTAAGACAATGTTTTTTATATAAGTATTCCCTTCTTATGCAATTTATTTTAATTAAATAAAGTACAAATTTTGACGCATTAAAAATTATAGAATTATTTGTTTTCAGTTTATCGTTCCTGAAATAATTTAATTAAAATAAATTGGTATAAGAAAGGAACTTGCTATGATTATATAAGGAGAAACTTGAGAAAATTTTTAGACGAAGATTATATTTCTGAATTAAAAATTAAATTCTTGAGTAAATATCTTCTCATAGTCTTGCACGTATGAATGGATCGTTTTTCAAAGATAGATAATACCATCTGTTTATGAGATATACAAGTTTCCGAGAGGTACTGCGCAAACAAAATATCATGCGTTAATGCGCGTTAATTGCGATGACGAATGAGCGAGTGCATCGACGTCGCTGCCCAACGTCCAGCCGAGTGCAGCAGGAAGTGCATCGGGCAAGAGTAATGGTGGCATTGCACCTCGGCGCAACAACACCAACAACGCGGACCACAACGGGAGCGCCTCTCTGTATCGCTTTCTTCGTCTCCCGGACGCTCTCGAATCCACACGCCCGTATATTATAATGCTATAGCATCCGACGCTGGTATTCGATGCAGATGCGACGTTGCGCCGTATCTTCTGTCGAACTTGACGAATCTGACGGCACCTGCGTTCGCTTCTTGCGAGACCTCTGATAGCATAAATCCGTGCGGTATTTCGGGAGCAGTGGCGTAATGAGACGTGTACTTGGAGCGCATGATGTTTAAAATATCGCATAACACACGACGAAAGAGTACATTTCGCGACAGGAAATACGCATGTACACACATACATATCTTTTTCTTCTTTTTTTTATGAGCAATATGTATTTAAAAAAGAGCGAAAATTGTAATAAACATCTATTTTGATAGATTCGGCAAATTCCACTCTTATATCCTCCGTCATTTCTTTAAACGTTCGCATTAAACTTTCATATTTTCTATCTCCAAATGCTTCGGCAGAGAATTATTGATGAAGGAAGCTATTTACAGTTCTAATAAATCAATGAATCATGATTGGGGTTCAAGGTGGGCATTTGCACATTTGCAGATGTACTTCCAAAATTTTCTCTTCTCCTTTCGTTACGCCTCTGCTCCGCCCGAACGGCGCGGCGTATCCGGAACAGGTATCACCGGCTGGAAACCCGGCACGTCGTAAAGCGTACACGATGCGCAGGCCGTTGACTGATACGATGGAGACCCCCGTCTAAGGATCATTTTGTAAAAGCCAATAACTCATCGCGGTGAAAGCACCGTGTAAATTCTGCGGTCGCGCCTGCGATCGTTTTCGTGGGACTTTATTCCCGCCACGCGGAGCGGAGTATCGGGCGATAAGCGCGTCCGCGCTCGTTAGCATTACGACGGGCTCGCGGAAAGGGGAATATCCGCGACGATCTGACGCGCTGTCGTGGCTTTACGCGATATAAATGTCTTTTTTTTTACTCCCTTTTCGTAAATTTTCGCTGCAGCTTTGCCTCGTATAGTATCTCGCGGGAAGCGTGGGTGAGAATAAAACGTGGGGGGTTTTGGGATACTCTCGTCAGAGAGGATATATTTTACAAATGGATGTCATGAGGGTAAAAATAATTATAAATATTGGTTACATTGGTTATCTGCTTGCATAGGTTTTTTCGATTAAATAGATAATATAATAAAGAAATCGGTGGATAACGTTTAAAGTTTCTTTTATATTATATCTAGGATCTCCAATATCAATCAAAAATTAATTAAATGCCAAATCCCCTAAAAGTATAATTTTTTCTTATGATTCTTCCATTGAACGTACTCGTATAATGTTTAGAAAGCTATATTAGAATATTTAATTTTTAATGATTTGTATCTTTACGCCATCGTTTTATTCATTGAGATACACCACACAGACAACGCAATTCATCTTATTTATTAATTCTAGTCATTGACTATTAAAAAGAGATCAGAGTTCTATTTATTACAGAGATAAATTCTTATTGAATGATGAATTGATTTCTGATATTTTTTGTAAAAAAATTATCAGATTAGATTTGAGAATCAATCTTGAAGGCATAATTTTTCAATTAATAACATATCTTAGCAAGAAACATTTGTAAGTTGCAAATTCATCTCTATAGCGCGAATCAGACTTTTTCTGTGCTAGTCACGATAATCTCGTTACCTGTGAACAACCAATACCTGATAATTTCCTATAAACACGAGCCTATTCAAGTCTGTTGCGTAATGTCACAAAACAACACGTCTCTTTCTCTCTTTCTGTTGGTCAAGGTGCACAAAAAGAACATCCTTTTTAAAGGTTGAGTGGGCGTTGGCTGTAATTTCGTGGACACCCCGTAACCGCAGCGGAGGATAAGGAACTCATGTACGTAAGTACGTGTACAACAGGTAGGACCGGCCTTGGTCCAATGACCTCGCGAAAGATCGACCAGTGGCCAACCTCTCAGTTCGTACGTACGTTCGGTGCTCCCCCTCGACGTGACCGTCGAACGGGGAACATCATCGCGCGAACGAGCAAGGTCGTTGACACCGTGCGCCTTCTTCCCCGTTTCTCGATTCGCGCCACTCGTGTAACCGCGGCCCGGTATTTAACGCGTATGAGGCGCATAATAACCACGATGCGCGACCTCAGCAGAGAAAACCGCTTGCTCTCCGATAAAGATCGTCAACGGGGGGTCCTGTTCACCGGCGCCGCAAAAATCACGGGAATCTTACAGGATTTTTCGCGACGCGCATAAAAAATCGCGAGCAAACTCCAAAAGTTCTGCTCAAAATGTTCTGTACGAGTTCTGTCATCATCGTTATAATTTCCTATTATAAGCGCACGAAATATAATATGACTATAGACACTTTCTTAATACACAAAAATGTGATATTTGATTGTTTAAATAAAACAGAGATTTTGATAAGAAATAATAAATTGTATTCATATATCATTGGAATGCGTAACTTAAGTTATATAGAATATCAAAATTCTCTTATCTTTATATTCATAAAAAGTAAACAAGATTATTGCGAGTGGTTTAATTAAAAATCCAAATAGCTGGCCTTATTTTAAATGCTTCTTTCGCCTAAGATCGAACGAGTTTTTTCACGTCGATCGGGAACAGCTGCGATGATTTTTGCGGATATTCGATAATGCTCGCGCATCACTCGTACGGTTCACTCGGTGTCGATGAACGAGACGATAATGGGCACCGAAGAAGAAATATGGGTTCGAGGAAGTGTTCGGTAATGGACTCGGTAATCCGTGGATCGATCGGCCCATTGACTGCGGCTTATTTCTACGGACGGTCATTACAGAAATATTATGCCGTGTCAATAATACCTTACCGCGGCGTTTCGAGACTGTAACGGACTTGAAGAGCAGATCGGCGTGCCATTGTACACGGCCGGCAATCATTTTCGGAGGCATCGGAAACTTCACGCTCACATAATTTCACCTTAACGGCTATTCCGGGATGTACGAAAATTTAATTTAATACGTAGTCGACATAATTCGGTTGGATTTCAAGTCCGCAACTCCGCTTAACGGTAGAGTTCGCGATTTCGCTTAATTGCGAACACAATATACAATATAATAGATTTTACTAGAGAAATCGCTGTTTCTGTTTTAATAAAGCAACGATTTTATTCTAATTCACTAAACAATAATATATCTCAATTATAGAAATTTTTAAATTTTATTTCGACTTTCGATTTTTGTTTGTCAATCTTTGTTCGTCAGTGTTGATGGAAACAGGTAATTACAAAAAATACTTGAGATAAAAAGAACTAAAATACTTTATTGTGACTATATCATTTCATACTAGATTATTTATCTGCGAGTGGAATATAAGCTTAACCGGGATTTATCCAGCTTTCCATTGTAAGAATCTTTCGCTAGGCGACAGGCAAAGTATTCTCGTGCTTGAGTCACTTAAAGTTGCATCTTGTTATAAGGCTTCACTAGCGTAGAAGAAAAGAGAGGAAGTAGAAAGGCGAAAAGAAACAACGCGAGGGTATATAGAGGAAGAGATGAGGGCGAACAGCGCGTTACGCGAAACTATAATATTCTAATTAATGCCTTTATGTAAATAGAGTTAAGTCCGTACAGGACGGTACGGTGCTCGTTATCTGGAACACATATTATCCTCTGTGCCTTAGGGGTGTGTGCGTGTCAGTACACGTACACGCGTTCCTCGGCTGCACTTCCTGCAGTATTAATTGTGGCACGAGCTTCGAGACCACCGTGGCTGTGCGAGCGTTTGCACTCTGCACGGAAAATCTGATCGTCATCAACGACAAACAATTTCATTTCTCGGATTGCACGCAAATCCTTTAATATACAATTTTGAAATATTTATATGTATAAATTTTAATCAGCCAAATGAACCAAATTTATTGAATTATATTGATTTGAGTTTTATATAAATAAATAAACATTATACATGCAACATATCATTGCATTATCTTTTTTATGATACCTATACTGACATCCTAAAATTACCTTTTAACGCATCATTTTGCGTCACTTCAAATTATCGTTTGCTAAAAGACAATTAATTATCCTTAGACATAGATTGATTCAACAAGTCTACAAGCATGATGAAAAGCGGCTAACATGACATCCCCGTCAACGATTATTTGTTCTGTCGTCAACCTTGCACTTATCTGAGATCATCAGAAATCTTCGTGAGCGAGCGTTTCTTAACGCAACGTGCCTGTCATTTCCATATTAATGTCTGCGCAAACAGCGGCAAATATAAATTAATATATACCAAGTATACAATGCGGCCCACGCATTTCACAAGTTTGTGTTCATGCAACTGGCTGACCGACAAGGACTTAACCCCTTTGACTCGATGTCAAAAGACATTTCGGTCTTCAATAATCGTTTCCTGAATCCGATTTCTTCTCATATGTGACAAAAATTTCTTTTAAATGTAGGTATAAAAATTTTAAATAAATGGATAATTAACTAAAAACTCTCGAAGTCAACCTTTTCCTTGTTACTTATTAAAATTTTTAAGGATACGTTGGATGTAAAGATCGCTTTTAAAATCAAGCCATTATAAAAAATTATTAAAAATCAATATTATTAAAATTAAAAGTTCTACAAATGTTCTACAAATTGCGCGCAATATTACTATGACACATTGGTCATGATTAATTAAAATCAAATATTATATTAAAACAAATCGTAAACAATTTTCCATAAGTGAAATGTGAAAATGACCGCTAGCTTCTTGCGTTCAATTAATAGTGGATTAATCTTAATAGAGGTTTACTTTATGCTAACCAAATTTGTCATATAAAAAGATATTTTCAATTTCTAATTTAATTTCTAATTTCTAATGGCATTCCGAATAAATTACGTAAAATAATGTTCTAATGACTATACGTTCGCGATGAACCGGTTGTTGCAAGGTGGTTAAAGCAAAGCGCAAGCAGGGCGCACAACTGTGTATTGGACGGCCACGACCGCGAAGATGTCTCGTCGATCTTTTTAATGTGCCGCCGGCGGTAAGTTTGCGCGGAGGAGAAAGCTGAGCCCTCGTGGACGCGGACGGACGCTCCGGCGAACTTCGGATTCTCTGCACGACGAAGAATTACGTAACCCGTCTCGTTCCTGGCGGGCTGAAATTCTCATCGTGCCCGCCATCCTTCATTTGACGTTCGCGAGACGATAACTGCGCGTGCTCGCATAAATCAATTTAGGCTATCGAATGTCGTCGTCTAATGTTGCGCGAAAATACCTCGCGAGCGTTCAAAATGTAGCTAAAGGAATGTTATAAGATGATATTTCATGAAACGATCGTGAGAAAAGAAAGTAACTCCTGATCTATAGCCGAGATTCATGCAGTAAGTATTCTGAGAAATTAAATGAAAAGTCGATCATAAATCGTCTCTAAGCGTGATTGATAATTCGAACATTATATAATTTGAAGATGAGTATTGAAAGGTCAATCAAAATAATTTAACTGGTTTTAGAACACTATCTATTAGCATTACGATCTTTTGCGTAATTATAACCCATTACAAATTGCGACTAAAGGACTTGCTTTTCCGTCACATGATAATTATTAGCGTTAAAAAGAAGATAGAGCGTATGAATTCTCGATCTTGCGAGTTGATAAAGATTAGCGCCAATCTAGCGACAAGTCGTTACGTTATTACACGAAATATCACGATTTCTTTTACATCATTAGTCTGACCGATTGTATAACACCTCAGCGGCACTGGTCGAAACTCCTTTCCAATTTAAATAGCCTGCACGTTATAAATTCATCCGGCGATTACATCGGAGTCGCTCGATTATTTAACCGGCGCCGAAAAGTACAGCCGCCGAAATGAGAAAACTCGCAACTTTCTCGAAGTGCAAGTTTTCTCTCTCGAACGGCATAAATCAAATTACATGCGGGCACACATTAATCTGTATATTAATCTAACAATTGATATAAATAAGATGTTAAATAATAAGATCTTTTAATAATTAATAAGCTAGAAGAAAAATTTAAGCAACACAAATATTATTTTATATTATTCCAATAATAATTTTAAAAATGTGTTTGTTGAATCTTATTCTGTATATTTATATATAGATCCTACTTTAATGCATAGAGACACTTTAATACATAAGTATTATTGAAATTCAACGTGCCACTTATGAAAGCTACATTCTCTTCAGTCTGCTATATTTTATGCGAGTGATTATTATGACATTTCCGCGACGTCAAGAAATCATAGACGTTTGTTCGTCCTTCCTGGTTGTATTGTCCACATTATTAACTCTTTCGCCGTATTCGTTGTACTATGTTGACACATGTAATGACGGACATTAACGAGCATGTCACTCGTCGCAAGGCGTCTAAATAGCAGCCGAGTCAATCATGCAATATTAACCGTTGCGTATCGGGAAAAACACGATCGGTACAAAATAACGAAGACGCGAAATTTCCTCGATTGCGATTTTCTCTCGTCGCCGTGACATAATTGCACCGCGTAACGGAATGATGAATTTCTTTTTGATGGAGATTTTTAAAAGCATGCATGCATACGTGAAAGGAAAGTTACGAATAAATTGTTACGTCGCTCGCTGCCGCGTGAATCCCAACAATTTCCGGTATCTTTGGTGTCGAATATGAAAAAAAGATATAAGACGGCCGAAGTTCTTGACTCTCTCGAGTGTCTTGATGGCCTAACTGCTCTGTAACTGCTCAATTATCTCACAATGTGAAACAACTTCGAAAGTTTACACGGAGTGCTTCTTAAGGTAAAATTTCTAAAAGTCTCGTTCAATTCCGCCCGCGAAAACAGACCGCACAACCCGACTTTCCCGCGAATTTCGATTGAATTAATGTACAAAGAACCTAGGACATTCCTGGCGGGAGTCTAAAGTCGAGCGGCGATCCCTCCTAGACGACCACGGCGAACGCCGGTAGTTCCGGCGAGCCCCGGCTGGTAATTAACTTTGCTCTTAACTTTCCTGACCTTCTTCCACCGACAAGACTGCCCCTCCCCCTTCAGCCCGGCTGTATTGGGGCCTGACTTCCTCTCCTCGTTCTCAGGATCGCTCGGGTCCTGGCAGGTATATTTGCCGCATCGCGTCCCCGTGCCGCATTCCAGAGCCCTGGATACATCCCGCATTGCATCGCACGAGTGCGTCGGCCCCGTGTGTTCTCCAGAGCGCGAGCGCACACACGCGTATGGAAAGGATTTCTTCCGGGACCGCGGCCCCGGAAATCGAAGGTATCGCGCTCGCACGGGGCGTGGCCATTAATTCCATCGAATCCCGGTATATAAATAAGATTAAAGCGCGTATCGCGTTTAGCACGAGAATCGAGCATTTAACTCGCTCGATTCTGCTTAGCGTCGTCGCGCTAAAAGCATATTCACGCGGCTTAGTTTGAGAATCGATCTCAAGTAAAATTAATGATGACATGAGTAAAAATCCGTTAACTTATATGCTCGCAGACAAATAATATAACACTGGATGTGTTCTTCGCGCTTAATTACGTTGTAATTATTTTACGAAAATTCTTTTGATTGTTAACGTATTTTATGTCCGATCTTTTCGAGAAGACACAAATGTCCATGAAAGCACATTGTGCATTACATCAACAGTTATGATCTACAATCATTCATTTTTTTTAACTGTAAGTGATTCATTTCGGACGGTCATTAAAAGCGAGACGTATAAATTCGCCTTAAGACTCGTGGTGGACACATCTTTCTGGTATTTCAGATGACCCCGTCGCTGCTATTAATTACGTCGCATGAATACGAGTGACTTTGCGCTGGAAACTGGAGCCGCTATTGTAATCCGCTGCGGGGATTCTCGCGCTATGAATTGCCTACGATGTCGGGAGAGGGCAGGGTTTTGAAGAGGGTCGCGGTAAGCGTCATTTAAATTATGAAATTAATGCGATCGCGCGGCGAACGTAGTCTTCGTGCCGCGTAATCGTGCATTAAATTGTGCGCCTTTTGTTCATGACACTGCCAGAATTTCTCGCACAATGTTGCGAATGCTATAATCATTTTTAAGAGACCTATTAAAGTATTTTTATTACCCTTTTATTATTCTGGCAATCCTTTCGGGAAATGTAAAGTCAGTTTTTTTATTTATTTTACAATTTAAATATATTTACTTATTATTTGCTATTATTCTTTTTTAAAATTAATATTTATATTAAAGATAATAATCGCAAATATATAATTTTTGATTCATAATAGATATTATAATAAAGTTAATTTCCTGTTAAAGCGTAAAAACAAGAGATTACACCAATGTGCTCTATTTATGTGTCTACAAAGAAGAAGTGTGCGCAATCCGTGCGACAGACCAGGACCAAAAAATTACACGAGCAGCGTTCGTACGAAACGTTTCGTTGACCACGAGACGGAGCTTAGCAATTAAGCAAATGCGCCACGGGGACGGCATTTAATTAATTAGGCACTTCGGTCAATTAACCGAGAAGCGTTTAGTTGGTATACTTCGCCGCAGGAGCGACATTCCGGAGTACACGCAAACTTCATATGAGAGAAATGAGAAACGCGAAATCTTCCGCGTAATCATTTCCACACAATGACGACGCAAGATGCCTCTTCTCGTCTCGTAATGCCAAACAAGATCAAATATTGAAAACAGTGTAATAGAATTTATTTATATATACATATATAGTGTTTAATTTTTTCTCTCTTGATAGAGTGAGACATAGGCAAATAAAAAAATTACCCAATTTGGTTCAATTCAATACGCAGAATTTCAAGAAAGTTATTTGTAATAGTAAGTAATTTTTTAACAAGTGTCCTAACTTAACTTCTTTCACTAAAGAATCTTTATTGTAATATTTCGTAAAACACATTATGTACAAAATACAAAAGTGTTATTTCAACTTTTGCATGTTTATCATCCGCCACCATCAACATGCGGCCACATGTGACGATCCTGCACTAAAACATAAATGTGTTTTACGAAATATTGCAATAATGATTCTTTATTGAAAAAAGTTAGGACATTTGTTAAAAAATTACTTACACAATGCATGCGTTATGACATAGATTAAAAAAAATAGTTTTGTGAGCAGTTTATACTCCAGATTGTAATAATAGCGTAATTCACAGCGTTAATTATATAATATTTGTGAAATAATAACGTAAGATTATCTGACATGTATATTAATTCGACATATGTAATATTGCCCGATAACAATTAACTTCTTCATCGTAACAACCAAATCCATAATATGGCAAACGATTTATAATTAAGCCAATATATCTGCTGGTACAATAAAATAAAACAGATGGTTAAATTATATAATATATGGTGCTTTTCGCATAAATTATTTTGATAATTCTTAAAAAAAAAAAACTAAAATAAAAAATTTGGTATTTGTACATTAAAGAAATTATATAAATAAATATGTTACACTCATTCGTTAAATACATATTATGTCAGATAATTCCGTTAAGACATACATATATTGAATTTCATAGTAGAATAACTCTCGATATATATTGCAAATACCGTAGCGCAATTTATAGCGACAGTTATGTACCAGCATTTTATTTTATTACACTCGCTACATTAATCATAACAGCCGCTATTACCGTTATTATCATCGAGATAATAGATTTAACGCAAGATGTTTACAGGAAGCGTTAATTGAATATCGCAAATAAAAGATTCTCGGCGATTTACGATTGTAAGTAATAAGATATGTGTTCAGCGCAAGTAAGCGTAAGTAAGTAATGAGATTATGAGATGTGTGCTCAGAAACCGCACGCGGAACCGCAGACCACATCGAAGGTGTATCATCTTCAGCGAGGGGCCGCATTGCACGCGCGTGCCCGAGAGGGAGAGAAACGCGCGGCGTTAAACTTTCACCCTGCCGGGTTTCGCGTGGTAGTCGTGTCTCCGCGGCGTGTACACCACAATAGTTAACCTTATGACTTCGCGCGCCGAGAGGTCTCTTCCCCCTTTCTCTTTGTATACGGGAGAGGGCCCTTCTTCTCGTCGTCGCCTGCACGCGCCCGTATGGGGCGTCGCGTCGCGCCGAGGCCCGGGGCGAACACGCGCGCATCGACCTATCAATCATATAGCGATATTCACCTCCGTGACGTGCAACCTGGAAGTGGGCGTACAGTACGTAGTCGTCGCCACCTTCAACCTTCGACACGTGTTTGTGCGACCACTGCCGTTCCCGCGGGATGAAACGATCGTTTTCGCCGTGCAATTCGCGACCGACCTTTTGTTTCGACCTTAGCCACCAATGGGTATTCAATTTTCATGTTATCCGAAAGAGACGATATGTATACGCACACTTTTAGATAAAAGAAATACATAGGTAGAATATGAATAGAGTATTAGAGAATTAACTGAAAACTATATATTAATCTCTCTCTTTTGGCGACTGTAGTATCTTTTAATAACGCATCTAGTATTTACAGTAGAAAGAAACTGTTGTAAAGACCAATTTCGACAATAGGAAGATAATTTTATCGACTTTATCGACACGAGAGGCGAGACTGATCGACCAGTACGAATCGGGAATTCTGGTTTACCGTGTCACGAAGTTCGCGGATGCGAGAAACGGGCCATCGTCCTCGAGATGAAACCTCGAATATCGAAGTGGATGTGGTTTTCAACGACCACGGCGACCTTTAACCTTATCGACAGCGCTGCCGTTTCTATGTTTTTACACGGACGACGATGCATGAGGCAGCGAATGGTTCACTTTTCGTCGAGAAGAGGAAAGACCCTCGACCTTAGACTGCGCGAGATAACTCGCATACGAAATTGTTACGCCGACACGTTCCACTTCCTCAATCTTTCCTCGCTAAAGCCTGATCTACAATGTGCTCTTTGCTTCCTGTTTTTTGCTCTTAACCTGTTTGCGACTATCCCGTATTTCGCAATTGCGTCGCGTAACGCGATGTTTTTTGTTCTCTGTCGCCTAAGATAAAAATTGACGAACTTCAGAAGAGACAAGAAACATCACGTTACGCGACGGAATTGCGAAATATGAGATAGTCGCAAAGAGGTTAAGAGCAAAAAACAGAAAGCAAAGAGCACATTGTAGATCAGGCTTAAACTTCGACGGTGATCTCCGCGATACCGTGAATAAAGCTTGTTTTCCGTTTCCGCTTTCCGCGGCGATTACTAACGCGAGGAAAATTATTTTTGAGATAGCAATAACTTTTTAATTTCGAAGGTTTAGTTACTCCTAAATGTGTTGAAATATACTGAACTAAATATACAAAAAATCATGCATATAAGTCAGAATTTACTTTACTTCTTATTTAAATATATCTCGATTAAGTTGAATATAAATTTGGCACACAAATAATAAACAGAAAATCATGTTTATTAATGTATTTAAACTATTTTAATAAAATAAATTCTACTTAAGATGCTAATGTAGTATAAATCTACAAAAATATTAACGTTCTTTCATCAGCTCGTCGTAAAAGATATATAATGTACGCGGGATTATTGACGCAGCAGGACGACTGCATAAACTGTTCAAAAGGAGATATTTTACGCACGATGTAACCTTGAGCTCCGATGCTTGTCGAAATGATTGCCAATTTCAAAGAAACCAACATCATGTTAACATCAGTTATTTTAAACGGAAGCAAAAGCATTTAACCTTCAATCTTCTTGCTTCGAAATAATTTGTACAAGATTGCAAACTCTTTTCTCTCTCTTTTCTTTTTTGATGGCTTCTTTTACAATATTAAAATAATATTTCAAAAGATTTTGATTACTTTTTGGAGTAACTAAATTAGCGCAGAGTATATGGAATAAAAATAATAAAATAAAATGTAAATTGAAATCATAAGGATTGAGACATGATATTGTTTGTTCTCTCTCTCTCTCTCTCTCTCTCTCTCTCTCTCTCTCTCTCTCTCTCTCTCTCTCTCTCTCTCTCCCTCTCCCTCTCTCTCTCTCTCTCTCCCTCTCCCTCCCTCTCCCTCACCCTCTCTCTCTCTCTCTCTCTCCTTTCAACGGAGAAATCTGTTCCATGCAATAATGTATATTTCAGCTATTCGATAAACTTACAACGCGGAGACACACACATGCACAGCCTACATTCTCAGCTTTCTTTCATCGTGGTGGTCCATCTATAGCTGGCCTTTGAGGCTACGACATTTCTCGATAATTCAAGCGGTACATTCGGAGCAGTGTAATAAACACGCATCTTCGTGCTTTACTCGTCGTGGACCGCATGTTTTTCTCGTCTTTGTCGCCGGTCGCTGCGTCCCACCGCAAAAAGTCATTAGGAACTGGTTTAGAGTTTCCAGTTAAGTCATCAGGGCAACATTTTAGAGCCGTCAATAGCGCCGATGCGGCAGTCGCTCAGTAATTTACAGCCGTTTCAATACCCGCGCGCCTAGAGTAGTCAGAAGCGTATGATCGTTTTTATGCCGTTGCGATTCTAAATTACATACCGTAAGCGAGAATCGCGCGAAATGCCCGCGGAACTCGCAAAAACTCATCCCGTCTCGCTTTGCAGCGGTGTGATTACATAAGCTCACAGCGAGACACGAGATGATATGTGTCGCGATGATATGTCAATAATTAAATACATACATATACGGATTATATAATTCTTCACTCAAAATTTGAATTCCATTTCTCCTTTCATTAACTTCTTTTCATGTTTTACAAAAAAATCAAAATTATACCTAAAATCATACGTCTCAAACTGTTGTCTTGTCTCACATTTTTATCTTTTCTATTTTTCGTTTTAATCAATTAATTTTTATATCATTATTTCTATTGCTCGTAATTCTATTATATAGTAACATAATTGTTATTAGATTAATCAATATGTTACTTAACATTTAATTATATTGATTAATGCTAGTTAGGTGTTATGTACAGATTTGATTTCTACAATCATAAATTAATATTTTTAAATATCTCAAATTATTCATATGCCTGTTTTTTTCCATTTTATTTTTATCTGTTCAGTAGTCCTGTTCCAACGTCAGAAAGACCCGCCGCGCGCCGCTTTGATTTTCATTCCCAATAACGCGGCATGGTGCACTGTCGGGCGAAAGCGTAACGAGCGCACGTTGGCGCTATAAAACGTCCTCCGTGTGGGATGGTGCAAGGACGTCGTTATGGAGTAAAGCCGCGTACACACCTACGGATGACCGTGGCTAAGCTAAGTCCTAAGTAGCTTACGAGCGTCTCGATGTCACAGAAATATCCGTCGGAGGCGTCCGCCTCCTTGTCCGTTCGCTGCACTCCCTACGCGCGAATTTTCTTTCTCTTACTCTCTATCCTCCTCTCTTTTCACCTCTCTCTTTCTCTCTTTCTCGTTCTCTTTCTCTCTTTTCCTATCTATCATCTCACCGCCAACGACACACACGATCCGTTAGAGCGACAGTGCCCACGCTGAAATGCCTTCATGAAGAGCGGCTAATTGTGAGGCGGTTGATAAACTCGTTTATCGCCACGGCGACATGCGCGATGCACTTCTTCGAGATGCGATCGGCATTATAATGCACTTTGCAATTCCTCTCGATCGAATCGAATAATAATATTTGTGCACTTCATCTTCTTGTGGGCTTACATGGAAATGGCATTAAACCTGATAGGTAGATGCCAGGAAAGAAATATTACCTATTAATACTTCTTCACTGATAACATTTCACGTAAAATGTGCTTAGTATATCCTAAAGATTTTGATTTACAGTTAATAAAAAATTTCAAATATCACGCTGCTTGCGTGCAATGGTGCTATAAAATTCATAATTTATTTTTAATATTAGATTTAGCGCCTTTTCCAAGATTTAATATTTTTATGCAAATTACGAACGTCTCGTTTTAGTGTTATTAATCTTGTAAATAATTAATAGATATTACAATGTGTTATGTATATAGAACACGCATAAAACGCTCTAATTAAGGGTGATATCAAAGTTAACACTTTGAAAAATATAAAAATGACACATTGGAGATGAAAGTGATAGTAGCATCAAAAGTGGACCGTCGGCAGATAGAAATTCCTTGCTTCTACCTTGCCCGGCTGCACCTCCTTTCATCCTCCCTTTCACCTTCTCCGCATTATCGTCGCTACATGAAACGAGACCCACGCGTATGCGTTGCGAAAACGCGTCGGCGAAGGCTGCCCAGATCGATTTCGCAGGTACAATGCGCCTGTCTTTCCAATAGCCTTGCATGCATACATGCTCGTCGCTGTGCCGAATAACGCGATAATTCTTCACCGGTGAGAATGTAGCCGAAAATAATAAATCGCTTGAGCTAAAAATACTACACGATGAAGAGTATATACGTTCTCCATTACAGAAGACGGACATTTTTAGGTCATACAATAGCACCGATCGTTAACGTAAGACTATCACTTCGATATAAAATACTACTTTGATACATGTGCTTCGCTACAGTAACATTACTTCTTTTCAACCCTTTAAGGGTCAAATGTCTAAAAATCCCTTCTTAGTAAGTGCTTGCGTCATGGAAGGAATATATATTCTCCAAATTTCATGTTTCTAGGTTTAGGGGTTTGGGCTGGGCGTTGATGAGTCAGTTGGAACATTGAATTATATATACATATATATATATAGATTTCACATCCCGATAAAACGACAAATTGAGTCTACAATCGGTCCTCTGTGTCTCTTCGATTTCTTACTGTTAATTGTGATTCTTGGACAATCAAGATAATTTTCTTTTTAGGAAAATGAGCGCTCAAGCGCTTTTGCATTTAAATCTTTCAGGCGATCCTAGATCACCAGCGCGTGATTAGATGCCGGACTGAATCGGTTGAATCGTCCCGATGATTGAAATCGAGAACAAAACGTAGCGGACGCGCAAGCGCTTTGGGAATTGAGATGAATACAGCGCGAGCAAGATTGATTCCCTTCATTAAGTCGCGGGCTCCGCGCGCACAATTAAACGCGCATTACAAACGGGATGCGAAACGCACGCGAACGTCGGGGCAAGTACGCCCTAACAAGAATGAGCATTCCGCGCGCGGAGGTCCCTCTATTACTGCGTTTGAAATCGTAATGCTCGACGACGCGCATTAAAAACGCGTTATCTCCCCGTTTCTTCCTTCCCTCTCCTGCTCTCTCACTCTCGCGAGATACTCCACTGCCCTTCATCGAAGAAAATGCACTCCCGTCGCACTGTCTCAAGGACTTTTCGCCGTGTTACATATACCAAATATAGACAAATGTAGATCGAACAGACCATGATGAGTAAAGTACTAATCATATAGCACAAATCACGTTAAATTTTTAATTTTTATTCCCGCATTCAACATAATCGTATAACGATGTATTAAAGAAACAAAAGTTCAAGAATTAAGGACAAAAAATAATCTATAAACTTTCTTGTTCAGAAATTAAAAAATTAATTTAAATTTATAGATAACTAAGATTTGCTCTCTTAAATTTTCAAAATGTATGTTAGTCTTGAAATTTTTAAATACATGTTAAATTATTTTCGCAATTTTTCATGTAAAAAAGATTGAGAGACTATAATTAAAAAAATAAAAAAATTTGGTCTATAGGAATATATGATAATAATAATTTACAGCGCAGTTAGTCCGAATTCCTCGCTCTTCTAAAGATATGGTCAATTACAGAACAAAAGGGAAGAAATGAAATGGATGCAATGACTCGTCGAGTTATCACGCGACACCCCCCGCATCGCCACGAACGAACGACATATAATTTTAATCGGCCGACCGAAAGCTCCTCTCGCAAACGACTCGCCTTCGTTGGGTGGTCCTATTGTGCGCGACCGGACAGACCAAAGTGGATTTTAAACGTCCGGCCGGGCATAAAGAAGCGCAGAAATTTACGTTTGCTTGTTGCTCGCGCGCACGCGGAAAGAATGCGACGGTACAACAGTTCATAAGGTTCCGGTCACACAACGACGGAATCTTCCTTCTTCAAGAATCTCCCGGCATTAGCTCTTTTTCCGCGCGCTCTCTGTTTTTACGAGTACCTACCGATGACACTCGTTTGCGCGGGATGCACAAACGACAGCGCGGTACAACGGAGGGAGGCCGGGGAAACGTCCCTTCGCTCCGATACCGGGAAACGCGGCTAATAATTCCAACCGTCTCCCGGCCGCCGCCGCCGCCACCGACGCGGCCGTCGTCTCATTACGCGGTTATCATTATTTCAGCAAATGGACCTCCTACCTGCCCCGCTCGCTCGGATACCCGTTCCGCAGGCGATTCTTTTCACTCATCTTTCTGTCCTGAAAGCCGACGCAATGTGACGCGCGGGAGTCGCTTTTTGTCCCTTCGCGAACCGCAACCAGCGAACGTGATCTTCCCAACCGTGCGATTTACACGCACGAATTTTACGTCAAACCGAGGAGACTATTAAATTTAGAGAAGAGATGACTAAGGAGGAAAGGTGATGTCTATAATCTACCTACCCATAAATCAAAAACTCCAGATATCTAAAATATAAATATCGAATTGCAAAAACATAAATGCTGGTGCTCGAAAATAGATGTGAAATAAAAGATTTTCACGTACTTGAGTAGAATTTTTATAAATTATAAGTTTTATAAGTAAAAATATAATTCTAGAGATTTAAATTATGTTACATGTTATGTGAAAGATTACCATCTTTTCAAGATAATTTAATTCTACAATATATATTTAGCCTCACATTTATATCTACCTTTATTTTAAAGTTAATAAAATATGCTGATGCTTGTTTGGATATGCAGATCTTTATCATGCAAGATAATCTTGTCATATTTCCTATTAATGTACACTTATTACAGCATTGCGGGATTCAGTAAAGAAGCTGTCTTTAAAATTAAAATCAGATTCTTTAAAGCAACCTGTATAAAGACGTGCAATTACACTACGTCTCAACGACATTGACATGGGCGGCACTTTGATTATTAAAATGTAACAGCACGCGAGTACTCATCAAGGAAATTCCTGTCTTGACGTAGACATATAATTAATTATGATCGTTTGATGACTGCCTGTTCATATTATCGGTTTGTAGTTAAGGATGTGCAGTTCTCCAACTCGTCGCTAATCATAAATTAAAACGCAAATGGATTTTTAATTCGGCCACTATTAACATTAATTCAACATTTCGTGCTGACTCATAGTTGATCCGCATCATTCGTTTTCATAGAATTCTATATACAAAAATATTCTTAGTACACCGAGCTGGAAAAAAATATTGCAATGCATTTTTACGTTATCAGGAAAGTAAACAGACATTCTTGTTTGATGAGAAATTTTTCTGCTTAAATAACGCTGTTTCTCGAACGGAAGATCACCGTGCAAAGGAAGAAGAAAAAAAAAGAAAAAGGACGATTCTGTCCAGGTAACGTGAATAGACCTTTCCTCAACTTATTGCTTGTATTCCGAACCGGGCAGGGATTCCGGGGACCCCTCGCGTCTGAAATTCGCCTTGGTAAAAACAACGGCGGGGCGTTAATATAGACGTTGAAAGCTATATCGATTCTGAGAAGCTCGCGTGACGACTTCCGCTCCTTGGCAATTTGCGTTCGCCACCCCGTCGTCGTCGTCGTCAGCTATATAGAAATACGCACACCAGACGCTGATGACAGGTCGGGACCTTTTCGCTCGTAAATTCGCTTAGCGGTCACTTAATCTCCGCACGTTTCCGAGCTATTAAAAAGATATTGGCGCCTCGTAGAGACTCAGTGCCGAATCCGGCATCATGAGTCGTTACGACGAACCGTTGTCGGGATATTACTTTTTCAGAAGCGAGGAGGTACCATGAGCGTCGCGATGCGGGTGGCGAGAAAGCAGTGTTGCGACTCTCACCGCGAAAGAATAAAGAAAATTAAACAAGTGTAATTAGGTAAACTCTTCAAACGCGACCCATCGCACTGTTTCGTGATATCCCGCGATATAAATTGTTATGCAATGATCTTATTTTTTAATTATTCTGTTGAAATATATATCGAACAACATGAGTTCAACTTGTACTCGAAATTTCTTTTATATAGCAAAAAAATGAAAATTGCAGCATATAACATCTCAATGATAAATTTCTTAAAAAAATAATTTATTAGAATTTTTGTAAATGTCTAAGAAATATTTCCTCGAATCAATACATATCTTTAGAAATAATTTTATCAGATTCAACAAAAGTAAAATTTCACTTGCATCACGCAAGAAAACGAAAATTTAAACGGAAGGTACTATCCCCATTGTATTTTTATAAAACAATATATTGTTTATAAATTTAATAATAAAGTTAACACAACTTTATATATATAATAAAATTAATTCCCGTTGACACAATTACAGATTATACTAGCTTTTTTAGAAAAATTCTTGTCGGCGCCCATGGCGTTGACTCGTTCGAAACAGCACGCGTACGCAGAACACCGATTGTTGGAGCTTTTATGGCTCGTAAATCTATTCTGTCGCTACGCGATCTTTCGATCCCTTTCTTTGCTCCAGCAGAACTAATAGCGACCTGCGTAAGTTTGGCGCCGGATCGTCCATCATACGACCCGATCTTTATAAATACGGAAATGTTACAAAGTATTCTCAATAAAAGATTATATCTCACCTTTGGCTAATTTTGATCGGCTTAGTTTTTTACTATGAGTATAGCCACGATATATAAAGATAAAGTCAACAACACACACACAATTTGTTATATTTTCCTATACTTTATAAAACGTCTACGTCTATACTGAGACCGAAATGCATGTTATTATACGGTCGTTGAAGATTAAGTACAGAAAAAGGGAACACAAGGATAATAACTTTTTATGATACTCGATGTATGTAGGTACGGAGAAAAATATCGTGTGCGCATATACGTATACATACACGTACACACAGAGAGAAACTCAATGGTAATAGGAACCTGTCAATAACGCTCGATATAACGCTCACTGCGTGAGACTGCGCTTTTTTTCAGACACCGCAAATAACATACGCGTGCATGTCAAATTTGAAGAGCTAATAGAAAAGGCGGAAAAGGAAAGGTAATTATAGGATATTCTATGTACGTAAGCCTATAAATTATAGAATGACAAGTAGGTAACGACACCATGGAGTTGTCGGACAGCTTGTACTTTCTGTCTCTGTTAAGAAGTTATCCTTTTCCGCGCCAGTCACGTTACAATTTATAATATGATTCACTGTATCAATCACGTTAAGTGAGAAGACGTGAGAACTAATATTCTATTTTCCTCTATCTTTTTTCTAACGTTATGTAATCTTATTAAATTACTTTTTAAATTAATAATTTTACTTTTTTAATTAATAATCTTATTACTAATGTAATAAATGTATTACTAATGTAATAAAATTATAGTTTTTAGAAACTGTAATTGTAAGAAGCGATTTATAGAAGAATCAAGTTTAACTAACTTTTTTTGGCACTATTTAAATCCTTTTCTGCTTTCAAAAGAAAACAGAATATAAATTATAGAAAAGAAATATTATTACTAGAAAAAGAACAGAGATAAAAAAAAATAGAAAATGTTGAGCGCTTTTGGAAAAAAAAACTTGTCATGTCTGACCATCATGTCTGTATTCACTTAGCGACCCAGCCGCAGGAACGAAGTCTTCCGTGTCGGGCTTGTGAGCGAGACGAAAGCGACGCTTTCACGGTTAACTTCGGCGCGTCGAGACAATGTCGCTTGGCAGTAGCCGTAAGTTTAACGGTGGTCAGTCGGTCGAGAGAGAGAAAGAAAGAAAGACAGAAAAAAAGAAGAACCGGGTCATCACGTTTTCCTTGGTAGCGATGGTGGCGGCGGCGACCCCGTCCGTCCTTCTCATCTTCGAAGCTTCGAAATGTACTCGCATTTGCCGACGGTTTACACTGTTCGTCGCGGTTACACTTGCTCTCGAGGTTGCTACCAGCAACAGCGAAAGATTGGTAACGGTCACCGCCGCTCCGCTCTGCTCGGATGCTCCTTTTTCGCCGCCCGCTCCTCCATTCGTCGCCTCACGACTCCGGATAACCTTTACTTAGCGTACACTTCCACGGGGAGGCAAAAACACGGCCGGGCGGGCGATGACTCTCAAACATCAGAGGCCCGGCGCCCGCCTCGCGGGAGCGTCGTCTTCCTTTCCCGCGAGATCGTTTCTTTTTCTCTCCCTAGCAATCGCTACCCGACCGGGTCAAGAGAAAAGAGCCAAAATAAAATGTAAAAAAATGAGGGGAAAGAAAATAAATTAACTTTTATGACTTCCCCCGCAGGAACGCATTAAACAAGGAGGCATTTGCCTTATTTTACACAGTACGTATTTATAGATAAAATTAACAAATAATAACATAAATTTGAACAAATAGTTTTCCCTCTCCTTTTGTCTGTGTAATAAAATAATTTTGTAAAGTTTCTTGGAGATAAACTTTAAATTTAACTTGAGACTTAAACTGGAGTTGAAGTCTAAACCATTACTGTCCATTTCTACCATTATAGATTAACTTTAATCTCTGCTTAACTTACTTTTTATTCTTTTCTGATTTTTAAAACTAGAAAAAGATAAAAAAATCAATTAAACAGAGATTAAAGTTAATCTATATTGGTAGAGATGGACATAAGAAAGTCTTGTCAAGATAGCATCGAGAAATATCAATTTATATAATTAAAGCATATGTTAATGATGGAAAGTGCAATTATTTCTTCAAGAAACACGTACTTATAGCAATGGCTGATCAATATTTCTTAACATTTATTCGTAGGATTCAATCTAAATTTATTGAAAATCCGTTAGAAGCTTATTAAAAAATCTCTATAAAGATATTAACATATGTATGTTTCAGTAAAAGGAGTGTTGCGCTCCCCCACATCTCATGTTCGAACACGTTTAACAAAATAACATACACAAATTTGACTTTGTCGACACGTGTGTCTCGTATCTTATAAAGGATACTTTTTCGCGCTTGGGAATTCATTTAATGATGCTTCAGAGTTCAGATAATAAGTTTGTCGTTCGCACGCGAACAGTGTCCAAATGTCATAAATCAGTGTACCCTAATAAAAGTCGTTGCATATGTGTTAGATGTTAGCTCTAAACATGGCAATATATCTTATAAGAATTGTTAAATTTTGTACACTGTAAAAAAAAAGCCTAATAGTTCTTCATTTAAATGTAACATTTTAAGCCTCTCTAGCAATTACATATATATAAGCAATTTTTATATCATTAAACTCTTAAAAATTATTGCATGAATTACGTTCATATTTATCTTCACAGTCCCAGTTTTTTACATTTCCCGTCCTACAAATAACGCATTCTAAAAGAATTACGTTAAAACACATAGCTTTAAATCTTATTCATTTTCGTGAACTCTTAATCAAATATTTCACAATATTACAACATAATTTCAAATATAATCTCTTAATTTTTTGCCAATTTTAGCATTAACTGCTGATGATGTCGAAATATTGGCTCTATTTCTATCAAATATCTTTATTATTCCAATAGGGCTTATCAAGTTCGCGCATGTGTTAATGGAGATTAAAATGAGCACATATTTGCACTCGATCAACGTGCGAACAAAGAAAGGTGCGAGCGGGGATATTCGAAGGAACGTAAAATCGCGGAGGAGAATGAGCGGAAAACGGAGGCGGAGATGAAGGAGGAATAGGGTTCCTCCTTCGGGGCCTACCGTCACGAGAATCGCCGCTAATAGCCGCTTAAACGTGAAAGTAGTAAAGCCACAAGTGGTACGTGACTCCTCGTGCAGACCTAAGAGGCCTATCCTAGCTGAAGGGCTACCCGACACTCCCGACAGTCGGTAGTCGTAAAAATTCCTCAAGAACGCGGCGAAACAGAAGATCCTCAGACTTTCAGTTCTCCCGCCTCTCTCTCTCTTTCTCTCTCCCCCGTCCGTACAACCTCCGCCTATTCCGCCTCTTTGTCCCTCATTCCGTCGCTTCGTCGAGAGAACTTTTCTGCCGCGCCGCCGCTTTTCTTTCCCTCCCACAGAGCGCGGTTCTTTTTTCCAGCTCCGCTGGCCGAGAGAACGAGCCGAACGGTGCATCGTGGCGCATCGCAGTACAGAGTAAACGTACGTAAGGCGACGTAACGCCACGTAACGAACATAATTACGCGCGCCAGTCCTTCGTACACGATAACCTGTTAATCCCTACCACGGCTTTTCTCGGCCAGGAGAGCACATATCGGCCAGCTCTTTTACGCGAGTAAAAGTTCTCTCTCCCTCTCGTTTTCGTCTCCCTCTCTTCTCTCTCTCTCTCTCTCTTTCTCTCTCTTCACCAACGGATCGTGTTTAAAGTGGAGTCTGCTGGTTTTACAGGTTGTAAAATCAGTCTAACGCGTCGTTAAATTACGGGGCTGCTCCGGGACTGGGCGACTGGGAAAAAGAATGGACCGTGAGACGCCGCCGATTAAACGTTCGGCCGCGCGCTACACACTTGTCCTTAAAGCTGTTGTGAGCTGAGAGCTCGTTCATTCTTACGTTGATTTCACGTGTAGGATTGTTCGATGAGCTCTTCGTTACGCGGCCACTCGTATCTCGTGAAAGTCAAATGCAGCTCGCAAACGAATCCGCGTCTTATGCAAGTCTATAAAACTAGTCATTCTAAGTAGTTATGGTAAACAATGGTCAGACAAATTTAAAAACTTTACGCAACTCTACCTATGCTATCTTATGCTCGAACGTATTATTTATTTAAATCGCATAAGTTAAATACCAAAGAACTTATAATAGACTATGATTAATTAAATTTTTATTTGATCGGAATAATTGTTTGAGAGAAAAATAATCTAAGAAACAAAAGTAAAGACAACCGTATTGAATTTTCTTGAAGTATTTTAGTTCTGATATATATACATCAAAATCTTGTGTGTATGTGTGTAAATATAAAATTTATGACGTACGCAAAATACTACGTAAAGAAACAAATAAAATCAATTTCTAAAATTTATTATTTGGATCTAATTTTAATAATGCACGTTGCGACGTAAGGATATCCGTGTCGGATTCTGCAAAATCGTAAAACTCATAAAAATGAACAACCAAGTTTCCTATTACGACGTCCGCGGTCGACGTAGTGCCGGACACGCTTCGCTATACAGCCTAACTTTATCTCCCTGTTGGATCGTATAAGGTCAGATCTGCTTTGTATCCTTCGTTGATCACCCACGCCTATATACCCACAGCCATTGTTCGGCGTAAGAAGGTTGTTTCGAGCGAACAGGTTCGCATTAAGGCGAAGAATCCGATGTTTCCTGGAAACCACTTGACGATGTGACGCGCGGGCTTTCGAATCGCGATGCTCACGCTATTCGGTGGAGTGTCTTTTGCTGCGTACCGAGATTCGAGATTAGCCATATGGGATAAAAGCCCCGCTCGATTCGCTGATTGCCCATCTGTTGTGAGCGCAATCCAGTTAGAAATAAATACCGTCCGCGTGAATCTACGATCTCATTCAGAATTTTGCTGTCAAATTTATCGAAGGTGTTGATGTTGTTCCAATTCAGAACAACATTTTCCTCAAACAAATCCTTATGTGTGTGTGTGTGTGTGTGTGTGTGTGTGTGTGTGTGTGTATATATATATATATTTTTTTATATAGTTTAATAATTTATCTACGAGTAAAACTACATGTTGATTGTAGTGTGTTTAAAATAAATACACGTTTTACGTAATTTATTTAAAATAAATGTACCTACATAATACAATTTCTATCATAAACATTTGAAATGGAAATCTATAAAGAATGCATACGCATTAATTATAAATTTACGAAATAAAAAAATATTATGGAAAAGTAATAATTCATAATTTTAAAATATCATCAACAAAAGTATCATCCAATGCCATGTAAAAATATAACAGATATTTTTCTTCTTTTGCATTTTAAAATAAATTTTTCTTATTTCGATATAGAATATGATTTTTATATGAGAAGAAATAATATAGTTTGCTATATATTTCAGCATTTAAGCAAGAGAAAAAAAATGGAAAAACGGCAGTCAACAGAAAAAAGGTGGGAAGAGAATCCTTACGACAAGGATTGCTTTCTGCTGAACGGAGGCTACAGCGTCTGTATTCGCTCTACGACAAAATGGGATCCGCGCCAAGAATGCAAAGCGATTAGAAGGATGCACACCGGCGCTTTTTGCGGCATTACTAAACCTACACTCCTTACAACGACAACAAGCGAGGCAAAGAAATATCCGCACCGACAAAGTCGCCGAGTTTACCCAGTCGAGCGAGGAAACGCGGCGATTCTTCGTCGTCATCCTTATTACCTTCCGTTGACGATGATGGTTTTGCGGTTGCCGATTCAGACTGGCGACTCATCATCGAAAGTGAGAGCGAGCGTTGCATTTCGATGCTAATTGCGCTTCAGATTTAAATGAGCGAATAAATGATCAATGAAAGTGGTTCACAAGCACAAATTGAGCAGATTGGTTCAATAACGGGAGCTCGAGTTGAACGAAATATCCCGTAGAACTGTGGCAAAATTCTTACGAAATGTCTTTTAAAATTCTTATAGTATTTCACAATTCTCATTACGAAACATTAATACGAAAGATGTAACTTACAATAGTTTTCCAGTTTTCATTAGTTTCAGAATTTTATTATATCGCAATTATAATTTAATAAATCAAATTTTTAAATAAAATTAAAAGAAAACGATTTTCACGCACAATTATTCAAACTAATTATCAATTTTGTTTTTACAAGCAAGCCTTATCCTTGATATCATAAATTGCGTCGAATACGTATGTAATTTTGAGGTTGAGGTCATTTGCACAGATCGTGTGCGCTGAATTAGCACTGCTGCGGTAACAGTACCGCAAAGATGTCATCGGATTACTACTTGCTTAAACATACCTACAGCACGTAACATCATGACAATTATGTTATTAACTATGTCTGTTTCATCAATAGTTTATAACATGTTTCGTCAGCAACGAGCACATGCATATTTCAAACGAATACATTGTTAAATGTCTAACATATTGCAAAAGATATGCATTTTATACAATTTATATATTTCAAAGTATTCGATAATGATTTATGTATTTTTTCAGAATTAATATTTGAAATACGCGTTTGGGTATTAGATTTTAAAAAATAGAAATTGCTGATGAAATATTATACTGTAACAAATTCTTTAGTGAATTAGATGCGATAGATTTTTATAACGATAAGTTTTTAACCGATACATACATCCTCATTTTTATGCTGCACAAGATTAATTTCATTTTAATGTATATACGTTATCATTGAATCCTTTATGTAACCGACACTTTCTTACACGAAAATAAAAATACTTTATACATAATACCTATTACTCTCCTTTTTTTAGAGTAACAATTCCTACTTCGATGAAATTTTTGAAATCGTGTGTTTAATTCTCTTTCCCACAGTCTAATCGTCCTTGTTTCCATTCGAAAGTACGAACATATATTGTGCCATCCTAAAAGCAGAAAGCGTAGAAAGGTAACCGAAAAGAACAGAATTCAAAGACCGTAGGTCACTGTTGCAGGTTAACGATCCTTGGAGAGAACCGCGGCAAATCGCTACAGTAAATCGCTATCGGAGCCGTTGTAAAGGATACCCCGTGTTAACTTATCCCGATAGGCCGCGGAACGCGTTCAGTGTTAGAGCGGCTGGAATGGCACGCAGCAAGGGGCAACATGAGCTGCAGGAAGCAAGATTAGGGCCGGTGCACCTGCGCCCGGCGCTGGTATAATCGTACATTAAGTGCCTCTAATCCGATAAGAAATTGACTGACAAATCGCCCTACTCCGGCGCTCCCAGACACACGCACGTGTACGCGTACACATGTATACGCGAATGCCGCTATACGAGCCGGCTGAAAGAGAGAGTAAAACTTAATGTCAGCCGACGCTCCGTCATTCCCAAGGAACTCTCTTATACGTATTAACTGCGAACCGACTGCGCGTTATTTTCTCGACCAGATCAAACGCGTTCGTTTGTATTAGAAAACTGGAAGTAATTTCTCGACATATAATTCCGCAAATGTAAAAAAAAAAAGAATTAAGAGATATGCGCCAACGTGCGTGTATTACATGATAAAGACATTCACCGTACTTAGTTTCGTACGAAGTTATAATTACGCAAATACTTAAAGCATTTTTCGTTTAACATATTGACTTATCATAACTTTTATTTAAGAATGGTATTTGAAAGGTTCGGACGCGTCACGTTTTGTTTCCTAAAGGCCGAAACGCAATTGAGCAATAACGTCTTCCAACTGGAGAAAGGAGGTATTTGATAAATACTAGTAGTGAAATAGATAGTCTGTAGAACAGTCGTTTCACAGCTACTCGTCGGGGAATACACCGAGGATGGTATAATAGACAGTATCAATATCTTAGATTGCGTAAGGAACATATTGCCGCAATCTCGGTGGTGAAGAGTGAATCCTACCTTGTTCACCAGCGTCAGTCGGGCGACGTCAACGTGCAAATTCGTCGTGTTACCACACTCGTGTTCACACTTCCTCACTGATCAATTCGAATGGTAGCCACCCCCTCGTTTACGCGCGAAACTCCACTGTCACTCTCGCCTAATGAGATGTACTCGCCGTTGCGAGCTCTCAACTCTTTCCCCGCCGCGCCGCGCCGCTCGCTTCGACTTGCGTGACCTATTCAACCAACTCCGTTTCTTCAGATCTACTTAATTATTATTATCGAGCAGGGCGCTAATAAAGTCAAAACAAAACGCGTATTTCTTTAATAAGTCTATTGACTGTTGGTCTCTTTTATAATTATATAAATTTTTGCGTGACATCTAAGTCAACATCGAAAAAGTCCATATCTTGATAATCAAGCACTTCTCCCTCCCTGTCTCCCCCGTCTCTCTTTTTATATTTCTCTCTACTCGTTCTCAGCAGCCTTCTCGTTCCCTTCTACTCGTGGGATCCTGCGATCGCGAGGAGAGCAAACCGGGATGACAATCAAGGTGTCACCTTGACGAGGCGCTACTATGAATTGTCGTGCGGTGGGAGTTCGTCAAGAGGGAGATCTCGCGATGGCTCGAGCCTATGGTCTCGGGAGAACTGACAACGGCCTCCGCTCACCGGAGTAAGGTACACCTTACTACTACTTTACCACTACAGCCACTAGTGCTACTTCTACTACTACTACTACTACTACTAATGCTAGTCGCGCGCGCGAGATTGCTCTCCCTCTTTCTGCAGTCTCGCCGACCCGTTCGCTCTCCGGCTAGGTGTATCCCTATCGCCCTCCGTGTCTCTTTCTCTCTTTGTCTCACACCGATACGCGGATGCATACTCTCCCCTTTCCTCTCTCTTTTTCCCTCTTTTGTTCGCTTCGTTTGCGCCAATCTACCTTCGTTTTCTCTCGGCACTACTCGACCGACCGACTGAACGTCCTTACCACACGCGAACGGCGCACCCACATGAGCTCGCCTCGGCCTCGTCGCTCGTGTTCGCACGCCGGCACCGGCGACGTGTGGAAGCCGGGGCACGCGTGTACGCGCATCCCGCGCGGCGTGTAAAGAACGCCGGGGATGCTGCAGTAGAGACTACTATGTCGTCAGCGTCTACCGCCGCCGCTGCCGCGGACCGTAAAGACGGCTCTCGTGGGACCAGCAGGTTGCACCGTGCCTTTTCACACCCTTTTTTCGCGCGTCGTGATGCCGTCGGTGATATCTATTGACGGCTAAACTTATAGTTATAATAGATTTTTTTGCACTTACACTTAGCTGAAAATGCATTGTGACAAATTTAGATAAACCGTCGGAGAAGATAAAGGTACCATTAAATGTAACTAGTTCATAAAATTTTAATAAATTTGGACTTTTCTGCAATTCTTACGTAGAACGCGTGGACATTTGATTTAACGAATGTTTTTTTGAGTTTAGTGCTAAGTAATGAAATAAGTTTAAAATGGATTTATGCCTCGACAAAAACATATTCTAAGGTGGTTTTATTGTGAAACTAATAAGATACAAAAATTAAATGCAGTCCGTTATAATGCACAGATTTTATCTATACAATCAATTTGTATATCTTTATATCGACGATAAATCAATATCAATGTAGAAGTTTTGACGAAAACTTGTTCTTGGTTTCTTAAGTTCTTGTAACGTTTAACTTAATAAAAAAAAGTTTTTACGCATATAAAAATCTGAACTTATTCTTCTTTTTCCTAAATTAAGTTTTGCTTCTATTTCTGCTCAAAATTATTCACTATTAATCACAAAAGAGTGTATATAAGAGTGTATGTGTCATGTGTAAATGTGTGAATGTTCGCAGAGTATTGAGCTCTGGTCCCTAGGTTTGCTAAGTCCAAATGATTACGCGGATCAGTTATTTCTGCGGAAACAATCCATTTTTTGTATATTTTATATATCAAATTTACTACAATGCGCTTGACAATTTTGTGATCTTGGATAGCTTTAAGCTCCTTGCACAATAGGCGCTAGCGATAGCGACAGCGACAAAGGTGCCAACAAAGCTGTAGCTTTGTCGGCAACTTTGTCGCTGTCGCTATCACTATCGGCTGTTGTGCAAGGGGCTTTACTGGCTCTAGAGTTATAATGATGTCGTACCCAACGTAATCAATTAAATGCAGTAAACTAACAATAAGCTGAATCCTAATTATTTTACATTGTTTAGTTCTCACGTTTATCACGGTTTGGTTAAAAATTTTCAGAACATAATATATTCCCAGCTAATCCCTCATTAATGCCGCAGCGAAAACGAAACGTGCGCATTCAGTAGCTTCAAACTGTAATGATACTTTCAACAAAAAGAAAAAACCACAGATCGTGCCGCCCGCGCCGGCGAAACCATAGTTGCAGACACACCTTGCGGTCGCGAGAATATCAGGGTGTGACGAGGATAAACGGTAGTCAGCGTATGCCTGTGTCTATTTTGAATAGTCATTACTATGATTGTGTGCTGCAACTGGTTAAGACGCTCAGTAGAGCATTAACCTATGCTGTCAATGCTTCGAAAAGAGGAGTAGAAAGAATCGCATACTTTTGACTTGTTTTTTTTTCGACAAAACACACTCAATTTAGAAAATGTGTAAAGTAAGCCTAATTTATCTGAAATAAAATGAGAAAAAGTACAGAATGTCCGTATTTTCTTATCACAATATCAGTAAATTCAAAAATAACAAATAATAAATTAAATTACAAACTCTTAATCTGCAGGTAATTTAATCTTGCAGTTAGATTTATATTATCGAAACTTAATTTCGCTAACGAAACTACAACTATTTCTTTATTATTGTGCAAAAATATCCAAAGTTAAGAATCATGTAACGTAGATAAATAAGTTTGCAATAAAGCGACTGCAAAAAATAGTTGAATAAAATCTCATAGTTTGCCATCCAGTACAGATTTCTTAAGACACGCTTCTTTGGCGAGACGCAAGGCACTCGTGATTACGCTGCTCATTATCGCAGCATCGCATCTGAGCGTAATCTTGAATATAATTGCGGACACCTGACGAGAGCAGTTTCAGCAAGGGCGATTGCGCACTTGGTGTGCCACGCGCTAAGAAAATTAAGTAAACTATATTATCGCTTGCGACGAAATAAATCGAAATGTCTAAATTTTAATTCTTCACGTGATTTTAATCGATTATACACTTATTATTGTATTTAATTTCATAAATTAGTCGTAAACGTTATTTACCAAAGTTATTGCATAAATTTTATTTCTTTCCGCGTTATAATTTAATTTCTTCATTATGTTTTACAACATAAACTAGTAATAATTACAGAAGAATCAATGGAAGTATTTCATTATATCCAGAGTTTTATAGGGAATGTTATTTATAACGTCCAGTTGATACTCAATGGATTAGAAATTATTATCAATGATATTAGAATAATAAAGCACGATACTGAGAGACATATATCTTGAATAGCGAAAGGAACAATGATTTAGCAGTGCACTGAGATCGACAAGCTCGAGTCGCCGTAGCAGTGATTCGAGAGCCAAGTCCATTACACGGTGTCCACGCTCGTGAGTTAGATTTAGGCGAATCTTGCAAATGAGCCTCCACCGTGCATTTGCCGTTTTATTTCCTGGGTCATAAATATGCTCGCGAGGTGAACGAAACGGTTGGATGAGAGTGAGCGAGGGAAAAAGAGAGAGAAAAGCATGGCACGCGGAGAAAAGGAGTCCCGCGAGAAGGGAAGAGAAAGAGGGAAGGGTTGGTCGAGGGGGACAGTGCAACATCGTATTTTCTGTTCGTTCATGCGGAATCGGCATGTCGTAGATATCGTTCGCGACCTTACTCTCCCGGTGGCGGAGTCCGGGCTCGGCTTCGGTTAACGGTGTATCGTGTCGGTGCTGTTCGCTCTTCTCGATTCACGAGGTAAGGACGCGGCGCGGAGTCGTGGGCCTTTTACGGCGTGCACGCTAAATCGTCGGAATATGTACCAATAGGAAGGCGATGGCCGGTATAACAACGGCGAATGCCGCCGCAAACGCGCTGCAAAAGAAGCCGTTTATTACGCACCGCTGCGGCGATGGCAGCGACGATTGCATCTCGCGAATATGTGTATCGGCAAGGAGATACGCGCAACACGACGCAACGCCGGCGGGAGGGCGAGTAAGTGAGAATTGCACGCGGTGCGACTTATCATCGAGGGTGCGCTTTCGCGTTCGCCGCGACAACCCGTTAGTATTACTCTTCCAATTTTCCTCGAATTATAAGTATAATATGCGAACACAAAATATAATATGAAATATAATAAGCATACACTGTACTGTCAAAATACCTTTTGAGTAAGCTTTCTACATCAAAACTTATTTTACTATAAACAGTGTAAACTTACAGTTTCTTAAAATAGTCTAAGTATATGTTGCTTTATTTATCGCATTTGATCGATCGAGATTATTTAAAGCAAATAGCACTTCCCCTAAAATATTTATTATAGATTACTGTTTAATAATATCTGATGTATATAATAAAAATCGTACAAATTACATATCTATAAAACATATAGACTCGTTTCTCGTGACAATACCCACCGCGATCCCACCGGTGAAATTATCGATTTGCGACAACCTGAGAACGACGTGTTCACCATAATTTTCGATATTATTCCAAAGAGAGACAGAGTGAGAGAGAAAGAGAGTCGTGCCGCGTAATCTCCATAGAGAAAAGAAACCCGCGCACGATGGGAGCGCGCGGCGTTCCCTGAATGGTGCAATAAAATTAGGCTACCATACATAATGCGTCCCGAGGCGCGCCACCGACAGACGGGACTCCCATACCTTCGCATTATCCCCGCGGTAATTCTCGGGTACGCGAAACGCATTAGTCATTTTCGCGTAGGGTGGAGAACCCGCGCGGGGAGCAGGAGAATGAAGAAAAGGAGGAGAAGGAGGAGAAAGAGCAAAAAAAAGAAGAGAAGGAGGAGGGGGAGGAGTAGGGAACTGACTTATATTCATCCACCTAATCCCCCTCTGATGATCAAAGATCCCCGACTGTTGGCGGCACCGTGGACGCGGACAACAACGACCGCCGCCGCCGCCGCGTGCAGTTTCTTCTACGCTGCTGCCGCACCGCATCGCGCCGTGGGGTAATACAGAAACGATCCGTGCACTTCCGACGAGCGATTCACGTTTTCCGCGGCGCGGCTACTTGGGAGGCGAGCCGGTTGAATTAACTTAGCCTAACGCCTCGTTTGCTGTGGCTCTCCGCGTGCGCGCTTCTGCGGTTGCGTGCACGTATATGTATGCGCCTCGCATGCGTCTGGTCTGATGCGTTCCGCATATACGTGTATATACGATGCATACACGTCGCGTCGTACACACGCATACGCGCATGGAATACGCGTTGTTCGTCCCTCGCGGTGGCAGCGGCCGCGCGAGAGAAGCCCACTGGACAGGGGTAATAAAGCAACAAGACAATGACGGTGATTTACGCGGTCCTACGGCAAATGGGCTTACCCGTAAATTTTTGCACGGGCAGCACGCGCGTCGGCGCGAGAGAAAGGTGAAGAGACCCCGCGCGCGATTTATTAATCTCGTCCGTGCGACACGCACGTAGATGCGACTCAGACTCGGTTCAGCTTGACTGGACGCGGGGCGACGCGGCGAGGCCCAGGTGCTCTGGTGCTAAAGGATTATTTATTTATATAAAATACGCGGCGATATATCTATCGAGCTCTATACGAATGGAACTGGAAAATGCGATTAGAATATTTTTCATGTATAATGCTACAACAAATAATTTTCACAGGAATTTCTGTCTTATGTTTTGCGTAACGCAAATAATGCATTAATATAATGTTAGTTGAAACGGGTAGATAATTTTCTTTACTATTGATAGAAAAAGATTTTTTTGAGAGACAAAGACGTGTTAATGTCAAAGATAAAAGATTCTCGTTTGTGAGTAATAATGAAAAATAATGAAAAATCAAATATTTGCGCATATCGCAAATTCATAGAAGACTTTTTTCGCGATAATTGTGTGAGCGTAAATCATGGTAGTCACGGTTGCACGCTGTTCGCAGATGTTACTGGAAAGCCATCGATGATATAATCATAATGCAATTATAGCTTCGAAAAAATATATAGGTATCACAAAAATTGTAAACCGCATGTTAATTTAAATTTACCCACATATTGACCATGGCTTCGTAAAATATAATAAAGCACAATAAAGTGATTGTCACATGTACGCTGCATTCGTATGCAACAATTATGAATTGGCTAAATATTCATCTATCTGTGTATTCAAATATATGCATAAAAGATGTTTTATTGATATCACGTATTTTATTAAATTCGTTAACCAATTCTTAATGATTAAACAAAGAAACTTAATAAAATGATTGATATCAATAAAGTATCTTATATACATATATATGTGTATAAAAAATACCATTTAAATACGTAAGATGAATACATGATATATGATTCTATGAAAGTATAGAAGTGAGCACGTCAGTACTTAAAATATATATTCGTTACGTACTATTATTAATATACTCGGTATACCTAACATTCTAACATATAGGTCGACGATATTCGTTAAGCGTGCCAACGCCTACAGGAAGGTCGACGTACTCGTAAAGGAGACCAGATACGACAGAGTTAATTAACGTAATTGTTATAGTATATAACGGAAACACAACCAGTAATTCTTCCGTACGTCCGTGTAAGCTATTGCGAAAGATTTGTTTCAAAATTATTGTGTTGTAAAGTTGTAACAGATATCATCGCTCCTGCCAACGATTATATAGCGTGTCTGCAGGGTATTTAATTTTTTATTTTAATTCTAAACTCCAAAAATAGAATTAGATATAATCTGTTTCAATGTTAAAAATTTTAATGTTATTATAATTAACAAACTTGTATTTTTATATAATATTTTTAATGTAGATAGATTTTATTTTAATAATTTGTGTGTGTTTCTCAGGATTCTTTTAAATACAGAATACCATATTCTCTCAAAATTTTTGATTAAATATAAAATATGTAAACAATTTTAAAAATTGCAGAGGATTTAGGGGGTTAAATAATATTTTCTAATAGATAAACTGATTTATATGACTTATTTATCTATTTTTAAATCTGACATCTCTTTAGTGATTCTACTTGTTACTGCTTTAACATCACGTTAAGAGAAACTAATATTACAGGAGTAACGATCTGATAAAGTTCGTCAAACGTAACTACATGAGAAAAGGTAAAACGGAAAAAAATGATTGAAGAAAAATGAATGTCATTTGTCAGTAAATTACCGTAATGTGAGTATGGAAGCATAAATTGTTACAAAAAAAAATTGTATAATAACGAAGCCAAAGTAATATATGTTATATATATAATAAAATATATTTCTATACGTATATATTATATTAATGATAATGTCGATAAGTTAATATCGACTAAAATATATATTACATATTTGCTTCAGTTAAAAAAATTGACATTTACCTCGACATTTACTTATAATAATATTTATTGCTTATAGAATTGTATGATATTAAAAAATCCAACGTCAATATATACATATATTTATATTTTTTTATAGAAATGGAAAGTGAATTTATGCGGCACTGCAGGCGGCCATGTATACGCTTATGCAGCATAATTTGACTTATGTCGCAATTTCATTTATATGCAGGTGGCATGGATATATATTACGTTGGAATTGAGTTTCTGTGTAGAGTAGCGTATCGGCACGCCCCAGTCGAGGTCTGGATTAAAAACGTGTTTCTCTCTCACAGTTTGTAATAGAGTCTTTATTTCAGTTTCATTTAAAATGTTACCGTCAGTTGTATATCTGTATATTGCATTATTTTTTACGACAAGGATAATACACGGCCAATGTTCTTCGTGTTCTTGTAAATGTGTATTTTTCACGTATTTTTACAAACGTCGAGAGCGTATTAATACCGTGCGCATGTTATTTCTCAGGTGATCAACCGGATTTAGATTTCGCATCTGGTGTCAATTTACTCTATTACAAATGGTTTGTATCTATAGCTAAATGTCCAAATAATAATTAACAATAATAATTAGTGTAAATTCACGCTTTTCAGCAATATTGAAATTCCTGCAACAATCGTCTATCCCATCACAGTGCCACAGACGTTACTCAGTGTGTTGGATGATAATAAACGGACAATATTCTACGTTTATGGGTATTTGCAATTTCCAGAAGACTCAAATGTTCAGTTAATGATGGAAGGTATAGCGTTTATATGTTAGAACATTACAAAATCAACAAGAAGTAATGAGAATTAATGTACGTTTATAATTTTATATTAGCGCTTTGTTACGGAAGAACGGAAAACGTTGTGCTACTCGATTGGAGTAAATACTCTAATGGCACTTACGACAACGTTTTCAGAAATGCTGAAAAAGTAGGAAGTTTATTTGCACGAAGTATACAACTGCTTGTGGATAGCGGCCTGGATGTATCAAAAATTTACATCGTAGCGCACTCCTTGGGTGCTCACATTGCTGGTTTCGTCGGTAAATGCAACGTCTTCAATATATATCGAATCACAGGTATATAATTAAATTATTTTTAATGTGTGTGTTTTATTTCTATTTTTAATAAATTAATTTTTATTTCGAATTTTTATTATTTTATTACTTTAAAATTGTTTATTCTTAAATAACAATTATATCTTATGGCTGCGATATTCACTGCCAGTACTGAAAATCTGTAGTTTACGTCACATACATCTATAGATTTTTAGTACTGGCAGTGAATAACGAAACGCAGCCTGTTTTACCTTCACTTATCAATTATCACGTTAACGGGAAGTTGGCAAGAAATCTGTTAAGAAATTTATAATTTGTAGTTTCGTGTATATACGGTGCATTATAATATAATATTATTTTGAAACATTTCTAAGTATAAAATTATTGTTTGTAGCATTAGATCCAGCGAATCCTATTTTTTACCTTCCCGGATGTTACCTCACGCGTAACGATGCGGCGTGGGTCGATGTCATCCACACGGACATGGGTATATATGGCTCCCCGATATCTACGGGAACAGCGGACTATTACGTGAACGGTGGAACTCGTCCTCAACCTGATTGTAAATTGCTTGGACCCGCGTTAAGCCAAACTGGTAATAATAATGCAACTAAATATAGCATTGTCAACTTTTTGTAATATTGTAAAATAATACCAGCAAATTATTCATTGTTAAATATTCATTA
Organism: Temnothorax longispinosus; assembly: GCF_030848805.1. NCBI lineage: Eukaryota > Metazoa > Arthropoda > Insecta > Hymenoptera > Formicidae > Temnothorax > Temnothorax longispinosus. The sequence goes on from NC_092366.1 coordinate 2,870,198, forward strand.
ATAGATATTAATAATATTTATTAATGAATATTTAACAATGAATAATTTGCTGGTATTATTTTACATTATTACACAAAGTTGACAATGCTATAATAAATAATAATATCTAGGTATTATTGGGCATGTTACAAGTAATTATTAATAGAATTAAGAAAATTGCAATTAATCTGAAAATTGGGAAAGTAGTTTATTGACTTGTATATTGAATATATTATAGTTATTTTTATTATTTCGATTGTTTGAAGAATTATATCGAACATTGTTTAAAATAATTATGTCAAATGTTTGATATAAAATTGCAAATAGGTAATTTACGTTTTATCCTAATTGATTTTGTTATATTGCTACCAGATCTCTGTAGTCATCAAAAATCAGTCGTGCTATATGCAAAATCGAAACGTCATCCTAATATCACATATGTTGCAAAGGAATGTCCCTCCTATCTTCACTACATATTAAATACTATATTAAATGATTGCAAGCAGGTTGGGCAGATCGGTATTGGATATACAGCAACAGACATGTAAGATGATACATAATATTTTATTTAATTATTTAGCATAAGTAATCGGATTAACTGTATGAATTGTTTTCATTTAGTAATAAGAAAATGTTAATTTTTAACATTTTTTTTTGCAGACGCGGGTCATTTTACCTTTCTACAAATTCAATATAATTCAGTTATGCCGTATTAGAAGGTTTGTTATAACGATATTAGCAAAGATTTGTAAAGAATGTAATAATGTGATAAATGTAATAAAATAGAGAATCTTAATTGTATGATTCTGTTGTATGTAATGAGTGTCCCAGATTTATCAGATTATTTTCCTTATTTTACAAATTATTTGATAATTATAAAGTCGCATCTTCTTAAAAAAGATTACATGTTAATTTATATTTGAATATACATATATAAAGCAACTACTATTTGCATCTGTTATTCAAATAAAGTCAATAGAAACGTATATCTTTTTATCTTGAATAGAGTTTAACATATATAAAATTTAAGAATCAGTGTTAAAAGTATTTCTGCTTGAAAATTTTTAATTGCAGCAAATGATAATTCTTTTAAATATTTTTTGAGGAGAGAGAGAGAGAGATCGACCCGAACAATTGGATAAAAAATAAGAAATAGTCAAATAGATAATAGAATAAGTAAAATATAATTTGCGAAATCTGTGACACTATGTCAATTTATAATGTTTGTTGAAAGAGTTGCAAATATAATATCGTGAGAAATTCGCACGTATGATTTGATAATTTTAATAATAAATTATTTTTCTTAATATTAATATCAATATTTTCGTCATCTTTGATGAAAGATGAACGATTTATGCAACCCATAAATCACCCCAAAGTTATCTGATTATTTTTAGAAAAAGAATGACTTTAATAATAAAAAATAAATTATTTATATATTAGACTATGTTTACACGGCGGCTTATAATCCGGTTTAATAACTACCGTATACTATCCGATCCAAAATTTTTCTTTTTTGATCATAATGATCACTTATTATAGATATGAGCCTTTTTTGATATTTAAACTACAACTTTTTTAGTACATAAATATCAAAAATTGATTCAAATGTTTAGAGTATCAAAATAGGTTCATATTTAAATGATCATTATAATCAAAAAAAGAAAAATTTTGGATCGGATAGTATACAGTAGTTATAAAACCGGATTATAAGCAGCAGTATAAACGTAGTCATATTAGAACGCATGCATGCGTCATAAAATAACATTATATCTACAAAAGAAAATGTGATTGTATTATTATCAATATGTTAAATACATTAATTTAAACAATAATTTAATTAATTCAAATAATAAATTAAATTAAACCGATTAAAATCTTGCAATTAAGTGCAAGTGCCAATCTTAGGCCAGACGCGGTCTTGCACTATATGTGTACCTTATTATATCTGTACATACTTGGTGCGAGACACTACCGTGTCGCTTGATATATACGGGACCGCGGCGCTAACTATTCTATTATCGGTGATAGCTATACTATCCCTTTTTATCACACCCACCTTCGAATTAAGCTTGAACACGATATTCTTTTCCGAGCATATATAGGTATGGCAGATTTATCGGACAATTACACGAGAATCCCATGACTTCCATTACAACCCGAACGCGTATTTCTCACATCCACGCGCTGGCTGTTATTACTTTTTTCAATATCTCGTCATTTGTTAAAGGATTATTGCCGACGCCTCGGTTCTGGATTTGTAGCTCGAGAGATCCGAATCTCAAGATTAAACGCCGATTCAAAACGCGTGAATGATTCTCCGGAATTTATTGTCCCAAATTTAGCATCGCTTATGGACAAATTTAATTGGGATTATTAATTTATTTTCCTTTCGTCTCAGAATATTCAAAGGTTTAATGTATCGCGCTTATGGGCATTTAATTTTCATTCTCGCGGATTTCTTAAAATTTCTAACATTTTCGACAATTTTTATGTTAAAAATGCTCTAGAGTTTATTTATTGTACAAAAAACGCTGGATATATATATGTATATTATACATATAAGTGTACATTTAAGTTTTAAGTTATACATATCTGCATAATACGATGTAATCGTGCTTATTATTTGTATAAATATGAAACAATAAAAAAAACTACTTTAATGTTTCACGCATCTCTATATATGCGTTATGTTTTCTATCTCTTTCTATATTCCTCCTCTTACGGTAATAATTGCATATCTGAGAAGCGAGATACTCTGGGCGGAGGACGTGCTTTCTTCTTACGATATTAATTTACGCAAATCTCGCCTTACGACGCCGTAGGTACGTCGAGAGAGATGAAAGCAACTTTAATGCTACAGCCGGCAATATAATGCATTCTAACACTTTATGTCACGTAACTCTGTTCTATAAAATGCAACGGAAATTTTCAGAACTTACTTCTCGCGTAAGAACAAGCGAGCCGAGCCGAAAGAGAGCGAAAAAGCTTTCATATATTTGCATCGACGAGCAGGGTGAAGTGGAAGTTCTATCATCGGCGGTAATCAGAAGCTGCACTTGCAGACGGCAAATATCGTAAATGTCAGACACCGGGAGGTATTAAGCGACTTATCAAAACATCAGGATTCCATACGCGTTTATATTTATTCATACATCCTACGCTTCTTTATTTCTCATGATTTTTACTTTACATAGCATTAAATTGTATCAGTTTATTATTTTCTACGTATCATAATGTACTGTCGAGTGTATTAGGTATAAAAAAAAAATTAACGTTAAAATTTTCGTAAAAATATTTCTATTTCATTCTCGATCGAATTGACGTTGTTCTTTCTTTTCTTTTTGCTAATAAATCCACAAGACACGTATGCTTTTTTATTTCTCATAACCTCTATTTTACAGAAAATTGATATATTAAATTGTGTCAGCTATGATTTTCGTATGTATCGTAACGTACTATCAAGTGTATTAATTATTAGAAAAATTTTTTATCAATATTTTTATTTCAAAGCGCCCTCGATCAAATTGATGTTCTTTCTTTGATTGCTACTAAATTCACTTACGTCTTTCTTTTTCTTTACTCCTCATAATCTGTACTTTAGAAAATTAATGTTAAATTGTATACCATTTACGATTTTGTAACGTACCGTACTGTCGAGTGTATTAGCAATCAGAAAAAATTTCGTAGCAATAATCCCACAAAGCGCTCTCGATGGAATTGACAACATTCTTTCTTTTTCTTGCTGATAAATCTGCAAGACAAGAGCGCGAAATGCGCGGCAATAAATTTGTTTATAAAAAATTTCGTAAGCAAAGCGAATAATATTCGGAGAACAAGCAACAGAGAATGTTTTATAATTTTTAAGTACGTTGGCGGCGATGGTGGCGATCATCGTTTTTTATGATATGCGCGATTATCGCGCTGCGGGAACGATCGCGAAGAAATTTTTACAATTTAACGTTAATTTTTTGTAAAGTAGAAATTATGAGAAATAAAGAAACACACGTAAGAATAAATTTGAAACATTTACGACGAATTACGTGAACGAGCGAATTATGTGCCCGTTCTTTAACGAAAGGCGGAATTTCGTGAAAGCACATTTCACATTTCAGCTTGTTCGCACTCTCGAATATTCATTCGTTTGTCGAAACAATTAAGTACGCTCTCTCGTTCGCGTTCGTTCGCGATCGCGACAAGAAGAGTGAGAACGCCAAATACGCGACCGTCGTTCTCTTCAATCAAGCAGATGATTATTAATTAATTCCCGCACTTAACGAAAGATTCACGCTATTTATTGCGAAGCGTCTTCTCGCGCAATTCACTAATTCGGAGTAATCGAAACGGAGGCAGAAGACGCGAATTCCGAGGTTATCGTCTCACAGCGACATGCGGGACAATGATTCTATTACGCGATTCGGATGTATCTCGCTTCGAATAATTTCTCATATATGTATAATTCACTCACCGATCGCGGAGCACTGCAGGAGACCCGCCAAATCACAGCCGGGAGGGTTATCCCACGAGGGTTATCGTCTGACTGCAACACGCGGGACAACGATTCTGTTAAACCAATTCGGATGTATCTCGCATCGAATAATTTCTCATATATGTATAATTCACTCACCGATCGCGGAGCACTGCAGGAGACCCGCCAAATCACAGCCGGGAGGGTGACACGTATACGACGTCCAGCACGGCACTCGATGTTTATCTCGTCCGGCGACGGCATCCCACTCGTTGCAGTCGACGCGAGAAGGAACGGAGTATTCGGCGTACATTCAGCACTTGCAACACACTGCTACCGGATCTCTTTTCGTTCACGAGAAAGAGGAATCACACGATCGACACCGTCTCGCACCGCACCGACCCGTGAACGCGTCGCGTATTATTTTCGTGCGCCTCACCGCCGCGCAGTCAGGTGAGCCGTCGTACGCGATTGGCTGCTCGCGAGTCGAGCCCCCGAGTTCCGGCCAATCACGTTCGACCGCTCTCAGCCGGCGGCGAGCGGCCGCGGCGGCGCGGCGTACCGGGTGACGTACTTGGGCACGACCCGCGCGACCGTTGTAACTTCGAAATAAACGTTCCTCCAAAGTCGACGCGCGGACGATTAATTTATCGGCGATCGACCTTGTCACTTGTTTTCGCCAACGCTCGACATACCGTCGCTTACGAAAGTTACTCCGCTATCATTTACTCGATGAATCTCGCACAGATATGAAGTGTCCGTGCGTCCGTCGCCGTGCTCCGTGCTCCGTGCTGTGTTTTTTGGTACGCGCTCGTTCCTGCGGTTGGCACACCTGCTCCTCGTTCCGCGGCAATACGCGTTCAACAAAATCCGCAAGTGTATCAATTGTGCATTAAGCGTTCGTCGGAAGGATGTGTCGTGCAAGTCGCTCGCTCGAGATGGAAATATCAAGGTGAAGGATACTTACGGCAATTGTGAGTGACGTGCAATTTCGCTGTGATATTCGCGGGCGATAATCGCTCGTCCCGTCACGTCTCGCTAGACTCGATGAATTAATGAAGCATTCATTTAATTTCGCGTCGCACTTTGAACGCTGTGCCGAAATTGTGAGAGTCGAACATGATGATGAACTTCGATTCTCTCTGAAGGAAGAAAGAGAGCCGAGCGATATTGCCAAACGTGCCATCGGAGTGATTTAAGCGAGATTTAAGTGTCGGAACGCCGCGATACATCGCCCCGTGAATACTCGACATTTTTATTCGTATATTTCGCGTCACCGTATTAATAATGCAATTTTACATTCGCGAGAGTTACGAGTTCGATATATACGTACTGCGCGTGCGACATTTAATTTTATTCGTGCATTTTTGATCAATCAACTAGCGAGTGTCTTTACTAACCGTCCACTCTTGACTCGCGTAGTATCGCGCCAAGTTGCCGGCATCGTCACATATCTTTCGTCGCCATTCACGCGGTAAACACGGAACGAATCGGGACAATCGGTGTCGCAATAACTGTCGCAACTTCTTCAAATTTGCACGATAAATCTATGGCTGGAAAGTGTTAAAATATTTTGGGTAATAATATCGGAACTGACACGCGCGGCTTCGGTTTTGCTTTCTGTGCGCGGCGCGCTCAATTTGTTCACGTGAAATCGCTGTGCGAGAACAAAAGTCATCGCGGTAGGCTGCGCAAAATCATTCCGTGCGACGCGCCGATAGGATCTCTTGACCGTTCATCGCGTGCAGTTACCTACCTCCCGCGCAATTAACTAACTTTTACTTTCAGTGATTCGCGCGGGTATCGAATATCGGGTGATAAATACTTGGTTAAGCGGGTACGTACTTGGCACGATTTTTTCTTTCGCAGGAATCGAAGCGACACGCGACCGGAGTCAATTGTTTATTTAAAATGAAGTAGAGTCTCGCGAACAGTCAACGTCGAGGGTGCATTCCGTTTCATGTACATGCATGATGCGCATAATGCATTTATTCTTGTTTAACATTTAGTAAACAACACGGATAAATGATACATTATGCGCATCATGCATACATGAAACGGAATGCACCCTTTCTCCTTAGGATGACTGTAACTTGATTAGCTTTAATTTATCGACAATTGATTGATTTATCGAACAATACCTGTGCTATATTTTGTTCACGTAAGTAGAAATTAATTTTATCATTCATTGCGTGATTTTATCATTCATTGCTAAATTATAATAATTCGAAGTCATTCCGCGGAAAAAAGTTATAAAGCTTTTTATTGCGAAGATAGTCTTATCATTAAATAAACCATTTAAGTCATTTATTTCTTAAAATTGTAAGTTTTGTAAAAAAAAAATCTTGTTATGTCACACATATATATAGATTTAAATAATTCTTCTAACTCTTAAATCTTCAATGTTTCAAAGTGACGCTTATACTTGTGTCAATTAAGATTACCGTTTCTGTGATCTTCTCTACATTTATAACTCTCTCTCTCTCTCTCTCTCTCTCTCTCTCTCTCTCTCTCTCTCTCTCTCTCCTATCTATTATTTTATTCTATTTCTTAATTTCTACATATTGATTAAAAAATACTATTATATCTTCTCATTTTACATGTATTTTATTACTTAAGCACTTACTTAAGAAAGCCTCTCAAATTTAATTTTAAATAATGTTTTCTTCAGCATTATATTCACATCTCAAAGTAACTTTTATCTGTGTCAATCTTGTTTGAAACTTAGCAAGTTCATTCATTATATCGTTATTCGACAGTTCATTCTTCTCGTAGACAACCTGCTTAGCATGTTTGACTATGTTAGGATCCATTTTCAAAGTGGACCAATCCATGGAATAGCCATCAACGTTATGCCTATCGCCATCATAAACAATCAGATTATCATCGTAAGGTTTGAAACTTATCTTACCGCATTTGAGGTAATGTGGAAAGAGAAGAACCTTTTTGGAAAAGAAATTAAAAGGATTCGACCACGTCCATTTAGAATTCCAGCAGAACGGTTTCCCGACTGTCATTTTTTCGAAACAAGCGACCAGGCGTACCCGGGAGATTAGTCCGATAATCTCGGCCTTATTCAGAATCTCGGCAATGTTGCTGATTGCCAAACCATTAAGCAAATTAAACAACACGATGACTATGTAAAAGATGAACAGCACGAACACAATGCGGCTCCAGACAGGATACACAGAAAAAGAAATGTCATTGGCGTCAAACTCGCCGGTGAACATAATGATGGTTTTGAAAAACGAAAGACCGGAATCAGAGAAACCGTCATTTCTCAAGAGTATGTTGAAAGCTATAGTGAATGCGAGGATCAGAATCAGATACGAGAAGAAAAAGCGAACGAAATTGGAGAAGACAGTTCGAAACATTTCGATACAAGACGGAAACAGATGATGGCTTATCAGAGTCATTAGCTCCCAGGTGGACAGCAGGATAACCATGACCCAGATCTGCCGTCCTGCGCCGCACAGCAGTGCAAAAGTCAGTAGAATTAGCAGAACTTGTGACCAGTTTTTCAAATCTGCCAAGTAGTGTTCGGGATGGGGGCAAAATTGCAAGATCTCTCGATAAGTGAAGAGCAGCAACATCCCCATGACAAAAAATGATAGATTGTTTTGCAATGTATTGGAACTATCTTTAGCTATTTGCTGTCTATTTCTACTTGATGTGTCGTAAGTCATGCTTAGTATGTAGGCGTTCACGAAGAAATAGAACATTGTGTAAAAAACAAAATTTGCGTAAAAAACATGCCGTATCATGTACCATTTAATGTAAAGAAAGGACGAGATTAACGGATGTCTCAACAAATGTTTCAGAGCGTCGTTATTGGCGATATACAAAATTACTCCCATTTCACAGGTCGCTCGCGAAATTTTCTGCTGTTCACCGAAATTTTCGTACGGCATCAAGCAACGATAGTCGAACTCGATCGTACAACCGTCCGTCCATTCTTTTCTCAATTGAATACAGTCATTAAAATAGCTGGACAATATGAATTCTGGAATATTCGCGATAACAATGTTGTTGAATTTGTTCACCTGACCGAGGTAACTGCCTTGCTTGAGAAGTAGAGTTGCAGCTTCGTACCAATTTCTCTCGAGAGCGTAATGCAACGGCGTATTGCCTAAACCTGCAAAATAAAAAATTTTGATACAGAATATCTGTACAAATTTTTCAAAAAGCGCCTAAAAGACGAAATCACATAATTCAAATATTTGTAAGATGTTTTCTAAGAAATGCTATTTCTTTTATTGTTTGTACTATTATACTTGTCGATATATGTATATAATCACCATCAACGGAACGAACATCCATGGTTTCCCTAAATCCCTTTCCCAGGATCAGCTTTATATACTCCAATTGATTGTCGATTTCTAGTGGCGATATTTCCAGTAGTCGGCAGACTTCCAGAATCATCTTACTTCGGGTTACTACGGTTACTTCGGGCCGTGGATTAAGTAGTTCACGAAAAATGATATCATGACCATACAAAAGGACCTCTTTTTTGATCATATTCAAATGTGCTAAAGCGCCTAAAAGACAAAATCATAATTCAGATATTTGTAAGAAATTTATGTTTCCTAAGAAATGCTATTTCTCTTATTGTTTGTACTATTATACTTGTCGATATATGTATATAATCACCATCAACGGAACGAACATCCATGGTTTTTCTAAATCCTTGTCCCAGGATTAGCTTTATATACTCCAACTGATTGTCGATTTCTAGCGGCGATATTTCCAGTAGTCGGCAAACTTCCAGAATCATCTTATCGGTTACTTCGGGTCGTGAGTTAAGTAGTTCACAAAAAATAATATCATGACCATACAAAAGGGTCTCTTCTTTGATCATTTTTAAATGTGCTAAAGCGCCTAAAAGACGAAATCATAATTCAGATATTTGTAAGAAATTTATGTTTTCTAAGAAATGCTGTTTCTTTTATTGTTTGTACTATTATACTTGTCGATATATGTATATAATCACCATCAACGGAACGAACATCCATGGTTTTCTTAAATCCCCGTCCCAGGATAAGGTTTATATACTCCAACTGATTGTCGATTTCTAGTGGTGATATTTCTAGTAGTCGACAGACTTCCAGAATCATCTTATTGGTTACTTCGGGCCATGAGTTACGTAGTTTACGAAAAATAATATCATGACCATACAAAAAAGCCTCTTTTTTGATCATATTCAAATCTGCTAAAGCGCCTAAAAGGCGAAATCATAATACAAATAGTTGTAAGAAATTTATATTTTTTAAGAAATGCTATCTTTTTTATTGTTTGTACTATTATACTTGTCGATATATGTATATAATCAACGGAACGAACATCCACGGTTTCCCTAAATTCCTGTCCCAAGATCAGCTTTATATATTCCAACTGATTGTCGATTTCTAGCGGCGATATTTCCAGTAGTCGGCAGACTTCCAGAATCATCTTACCGGTTACTTCGGGTCGTGAGTTAAGTAGTTCACAAAAAATAATATCATGACCATACAAAAAGGCCTCTTTTTTTATCATTATTAAATGATCTAAAGACGAAATGCCTAAAAGACGAAATTATAATTCAGATATTTGTAAGAAATTTGTTTTCTAAGAAATGCTATTTCTTTTATCGTTTGTACTATTATACTTGTCGATATATGTATATAATCACCATCAACGAAACAAACATCCATGTTTTTCCTAAGTCCCCGTCCCAGGATCAGCTTTATATACTCCAACTGATTGTCGATTTCTAGCGGCGATATTTCCAGTAGTCGGCAGACTTCCAGAATCATCTTACCGGTTACTTCGGGTCGTGAGTTAAGTAGTTCACGAAAAATAATATCATGACCATATAAAAGGGCCTCTTTTTTTATCATATTCAAATGTGCTAAAGACGAAATGCCTAAAAGACGAAATCGTAATTCAAATATTAATAAAAAATTTATGTTTTCTAAGAAATGCTATTTCTTTTATTGTTTGTACTATTATACTTGTCGATATATGTATATAATTACCATCAACGGAACAAACATCCATGGTTTTCCTAAATCCCCGTCCCAGGATCAGCTTTATATACTCCAACTGATTATCGATATCTAGCGGCGATATTTCCAGTAGTCGGCAGACTTCCAGAATCATCTTACCGGTTACTTCGGGTCGTGAGTTAAGTAGTTCACGAAAAATGATATCATGACCATACAAAAGGGCCTCTTTTTTAATCATTTTCAAATGTGCTAAAGCGCCTAAAAAACGACATCATAATTCAGATATTTGTAAGAAATTTATTTTAGAGTCATTAGCTCCCAGGTGAACAGCAGGATAACCATGACTCCAATTTGCAGTCCTGTGCCACACAACAGTGCAAGAGTCAGTACAATTAGCAGAACTTGCGACCAGTTTTCCAAATCTACCAAAGTAGCGTTGAGGATAGGAGATAAATTGTAAAATCTCTCGGGAGGTGAAGAGCAGCAACATCTCCATGGCAAAAATCCACGATAGATTGTTTTAAAAAGTACATGCAAAAACCGTAGAAACTATCGTTAGCTACTTGTTGTCTATTTCTACTTGTGTCGTAAGTCATGCTTAGTATGTAGGCGTTCACGAAGAAATAGAACATTGTGTAAAAAATCGAAATTTGCGTACAAAACATGCCGTATCATGTACCATTTAATGTAGAGAAAGGACGAGATTAACGGATGTCTCAACAAATGTTTGAGAGTGTCGTTATACAAAATTACTTCCATTTTACAGGTCGCTCGCGAAATTTCCTGCTGTTCAGTGAAATTTTCGTGCGGCATCAAACAACGATAGTCGAACTCGACCGTACATTCGTTCTTTAATTGAATACAGTCATTAAAATAGACTTCCAGAATCATCTTACCGGTTACTTCGGGTCGTGAGTTAAGTAGTTCACGTAAAATGATATCATGACCATGGACCTCTTTTTTGATCATATTCAAATGTGCAAAAGGGCCTAAAAGACGAAATCATAATTCAGTTATTCGTAAGAAATTTATGTTTTCTAAGAAATGCTGTTTCTTTATTGTTTGTACTATTATACTTGTCGATACATGTATATAATCACCATTAACGGAACGAACATCCATGGTTTTCCTAAATCCCCGTCCCAAAATCAGCTTTATATACTCCAACTGATTGTCGATTTCTAATGGTGATATTTCTAGTAGTCGGCAGACTTCCAGAATCATCTTATTAGTTACTTCGGGCCATGAGTTATGTAGTTTACGAAAAATGATATCATGACCATACAAAAGGGTCTTTTTTTTTATCATATTCAAATCTGCTAAAGCGCCTAAAATACGAAATCATAATTCAAATATTTGTAAGAAATTTATATTTTTTAAGAAATGCTATCTTTTATTGTTTGTACTATTATACTTGTCGATATATGTATATAATCACCATCAACGGAACGAACATCCACGGTTTCCCTAAATTCCTGTCCCAAGATCAGCTTTATATACTCCAACTGATTGTCGATTTCTAGCGGCGATATTTCCAGTAGTCGGCAGACTTCCAGAATCATCTTACCGGTTACTTCGGGTCGTGAGTTAAGTAGTTCACAAAAAATAATATCATGACCATACAAAAGGGCTTCTTTTTTGATCATTATTAAATGATCTAAAGACGAAATGCCTAGAAGACGAAATCATAATTTAAATATTTGTAAAAAATTTATGTTTTTTAAGAAATGTTATTTTTTTTATTGTTTTTACTATTATACTTGTATAATTGTATACTTGTCGATATATGTATATAATCACCATCAACGGAACAAACATCCATGGTTTTCCTAAATCCTCGTTCCAGGATCAGCTTTATATACTCCAACTGATTGTCGATTTCTAGCGGCGATATCTCCAGTAGTCGGCAGACTTCCAGAATCATCTTACCGGTTACTTCGGGTCGTGAGTTAAGTAGTTCACGAAAAATAATATCATGACCATACAAAAGGGCCTCTTCTTTGATCATATACAAACGGACTGGGCTTTCAACACACCTCCTTAGAATGTTGCAAATGCCCAAGGAACCTCATCATAATAATAAATAAATTAATTAATAATATACATGTTAAACAAAGTATACAAAATTGATTTTGTTTACGTGTTGAATACATGTTTAGAATAACAAAATATTGGATCCGTATTTATTAGCTGATTTATTAAAGAAAACGAGTGAGATTGTCATAAATTGGGACACTGTCAATATAAATGGGACATGTACGTACTAATTTTGCAATAATTACATCGCATGGCTATATTTATAGCAATTCTTCGGCGACTCTGAGATATAAACATGGAATCCTTCTTTCATAACTTTTAGGCACTTAATCTCGTCACTATTGTTCAGATAATATTAAGAGTCTGCTCTTTTATTTGCAAGTCTTTAAAGAAATTTGAATAAAGTGACAGTAAATTCTTTACAATTTAATTTTTTTTAAGAACAATTATTTATATTTTTTGTAATCTATCAGGGCCAGAACATTTTATGTATATTATACGTACTTTTTTTTTAACGAAAATACTTCCCTCTTTGCTCATGCGTGCGCGGGTGCGAGCACACACATACACCTCACGCACACACATGCATACATAGTACTGCAATTACCTTGCGTATTTCGGACCTCGCATATTCGGACCAAGTTATCGAAAAAAGAAGAAAAGGAAGATGACGAAGAAGAAGCCGTCGACTGGTGAGTCCGTACTTCCAGATCAATTATTGAGTCCACATTACTTTCACTTATATTATGTTTCTTCTTATAAAAAGTAGAATTGCTTTCGTCGGACGACATCTTTCCTCACAGTAGAATCTTCAAATTTGTCTCCTTTTATGTCTCTTAATATTGGTACTTCTTTCTGCTGAAAATTACAGTTGAGAAATCTGTTAAAATGTTTTTCCGTCTTCTATATAGTTAATGTAATATTGTATGAAATAACTTTTTATTCAGCAGTAATTTTACGCAATCCTTTCACCACTTGTGTAAGACTCTGTGCGAATGATACGCAAGTTGAGCGTGAAAGCAAACAAATAAGCGATTGATAAGCGGAGATATGTGCGTAATAAATAAGAGAAAAAATATATATCACGTGAACTGCTGCTGCAGATTCCGCCTATCTTAATCTAATTTTGTCTTAAATTAAATCTTAATTAATTCAATATTGTTATCGAATTAATTTATTTCTGAAAATTATACATTTTACAATATATTACTTATTGTCTTAATATACTCAAAATGTACTTAATATAAATAAAATCTTGATTTTTCACTGCTTTCTTGGATATTATGTATGATCTTTTCTTCTGCCTCTATTTTTTAAGTGTAGGTTTGCACAGAAACACATATATATGTAGAAGAGATATGAAGCATTCGGTTCTCCGAAAATTTCGATAAGCGCACGAGAATAAATAGGCCAGCGTTGTGCGCCGCCCGTTCTGCTACGCACACGACTAACAATTAACAATAACAAATCAGCATTAAGAGAAGCACGCGTTTAGCAGTTTTGAATGGTGTGTATAAAATGTTGGATTACCTTTCGCCGTTGAATTACATGGATTATACACGCTTATTCGTACATTTTATTAACCCTCTAGCTGTATATGTGGGTCTACGGCGTCCGTGAGTAAATTAATTCATGAATTCTCGTTGTTCGGAACTTACCCGGGGCGAAGTACCAACACGAACACAATTCAGATTCCGGGCGGCTGTAATTCAGCATTTGCCAGTTGTGGCTGCGTTTCTTTTTACGCTTTCAGTACTAAAAGGCATCGCTCCATCTTTGTTTGATATTCGATGTGCAACGAAGACAGAAAGACGCTTAAGGGTCGACAGGAGTGACGGCCGAACTCAGGTGCACTTAGGTGCACTTTATGCACTAATAAGTGCACTTTAAACTGCACTTTAACTCCGTATTTTATTTACTATAAATTTTTAAAAGCCAAAATGGAAAATCCGGCTATGTACCGGGTTACGGCTGATAAGGTATATCGTATACCAATTATTCGACTACTGAGGCATGTGGTAATATTTATCGCAATAACCGGTTAATAATAGTTTGAAACGTCTTTCTCAGGCGACGTGAAATAAAAGAAAAGAAGAAAAACCTACGACACCCTTCACGGAATGGGAAAAATTCCAGGTTCGAATCCTGACTAAGGTAATGATTTGGTCTCAAGAATATGCTGTTGTACGTAATAGTACTCCGACTTTTTCAAATACTTGTGTATTGTATACATGGAAACTCTAAGGAGATGCCTACTGTTGTGATTTTTATCCACGATTATTTATAAATAATTATAATACAACGTTGTGTTTAAGTCATATATATTGACAGGGCAGGATATTATATGAGTCGTATATATTGATTACTGACCCGTTATGTGTTATTAATATAATTACTCTCCTCGTTATGCGCAATTTCTCAGCCGGTTGCTAAATCCGCAGTCGCATAAACACACTTGATGCTCTTAGCAAGAGATATCGTCACTAATCCTGGCCTAATGAGAGCCCTAACGGGGGACTTTGATTACTGGCGAGCGATGCGTATTAGAATCAAGTAAATCCATAAAATGTGTCACGGTGGCTGAACGACGTCCTTCTCTCAAAGAAAATTTACAGAGTGGAACAAAACGTATTCTTCGCGATTTTTGCGCGATTATGTTTTTATCGTTCTGTGCTTGATGTATGGCACGACGTGAAAATGCATTTAGAATTTAAACAAGTTCTTGTTGCTGCTTCTCGATTATTTAATCGATACATATGTAGTATACATATTTTAAGATTTTATTCAAGATTTTGTTATACATTTCAAGAGTCAAACTTTGGTCTTTAATTAATGAGCATTTTTATTGTTGCTGCATATCTATAAACTAGCATGAATGACAGATTTAGCCATGATATTATTATAGAATGCTATAAATACCGTAATACTGTAGTACGTACAGCACCGAATTATCAACGCAATAAAGGCAATAAAATTAATTTATTTTTATTTTTTAATTTAATTGTCAGCGTCGAAATTAGAAATTACTAATTTAAGCTTGTAGATTTATTGGCAGGAATAAGAAAATATGTATAACAGTACATATGTATAATAATTTAAAAATAGAAGAAAACTTCAATTTATAATAACACTATTTAAACTCAATTACGACAGTTATACGTACGAAGTTATACTGTACGAGGTATATTATATCAACGCGAAAAAGAAAAAACGTATTTACGTATGTAGGGGAGCAAAAGTATCGGTTTATAGGAATATTTTCCGA
Source organism: Temnothorax longispinosus (assembly GCF_030848805.1). NCBI lineage: Eukaryota > Metazoa > Arthropoda > Insecta > Hymenoptera > Formicidae > Temnothorax > Temnothorax longispinosus. The sequence goes on from NC_092366.1 coordinate 2,885,931, forward strand.
CGTTGAAAACAAATAGCGCGTGTACCATCCTGTTTGCCGCGATTAAATCGTTTGTTGCCTTTGTTTCGGATTCATAAATGGCACTTCCGCCCATTTTTCCGCCGTTATTGTGCGCGCGGGGATCTGAGATCTGAGGGGAGCTATGGGCCAATTTGGTCGATTGACGCACGAATGGTCGATTATAATTTCATATCGAACGCTGGCCGTCATGAATAATAGATACAGATTGTTTCCATTCTCGATACTCGTCAGCCGAACCTTTCATCGCAAATGCTCGTTCGCATTCCGCAGATTTCTTACCCCAAAAGGTATCCCGTAAATATAAATGAGCGATTACGGTTTATGCAATTGAAGGCTTTTATGGAGTGGCTTATAAAACGAAATACATACACAAGTTAAAATCGTGGAATTGAAAATGCTCAGAAGGTCTATAACATTCTTACTATTAAAATAATCGACAGCCGATATTGCCTTGATTTAATTCTCCTTAAACGATCGCGATAGTGTTGAAAGAATCTTTGACGTAAAAATTTTTCGTCTTTGCCACTCGTTCGTTTTCAATCAATAAATTATTCGCTTGATACGGAAAACAAGCAGCACATAATTCGACTCTCTCTCTCTCTCTCTCTCTCTCTTTTTTTTTCTCACTTTTTTTCACTACACTTACGAACTTTTCTTTTCATATTCGTCTGGGCTGCCGCTTCGCGCCGATTCTCGCCGACAGCGTCGCGTGCAGCGGCACGTTAACTGCATCGTTGTAAAGCAGATTTCATTTAAAGAGGCACAACGGAGGCGGAAAGGCTGTAAGAAAAAGAAGAGATACACGGAGAACGCATGTGGCTCGGCTATGTAATTTTCATTCGCACTCGTGGCTACTCTTAACCGCGACTAGGGCCAAATAATGGAATACCTATACAGGGTGATTCATGATTAAGTCAGGGAACTACACATGCAAATCCCGGGTAAAGTTAAAGAAAATATTGATGAGTGCATAATTTTAAGTTCGAAGGAATTAAGTTATTTAAATATATATAAGTTTTCTCTGATATTAATTAAGATCTCTTTTCTTTCTTACTGACATCGAAGAGAACATATTTATTATCTCACAAAGATTTAGTAAAAATAATAATTAACTTTCAGATGGTTTTTAGTAGATCTTTTAATAATGGTAAATTTATAATAACATAGTTGTTAAACATGGCTGTTTAAAACATTGAAAATTTGGAATCTCTTAATTACCTTAATTTATATTCTTTTAATCAAAATAGGAGAAGAGATTTTCATAATTAAGAATGTGTTATATTTAATAAAACATCGTAGAAGATTTAAATGTTGTTTAACATTGGTTCAATAATCAAGAGATCTGAATTTTTATTTTTCGAACGTCTACTATCTTGATTTATTTTAATCCTAAACGATTAGCAAAATTGAACCGTTTTTTTTTTGCTTGTTTCTCCCTCGGTTTGTCATTTTTGGCTATCAGTTTTAAGTAAAAGTTTTCGATCCAATTGTGTATCGTCCTGTAGGAAAGTTTGACATAGAGTACCGGTGAATGGAGGCGGGACTGTTGCAAGTTGGGAGTCGCGGCCGGATATTCTTTTCGATTTTAGTATCATTGGCGGTAAATTAAAAGCCGGCCCTCAAAGGTCGAGATTGTTAGCGAGAGCGGTACGTTGTGCACGCAAACGAATTCTAAGTCGATGTAGTGCACGAACGAATACGCGCGAGATGCCCGCGGCGTCGTTATTCTCAACCATGCAACGTTAAATGCGGCTGACCGATCCTCGTGCCTTGTTAACCTCGAACTTTCATCTCTGTTTCCGTCAAATAAAATTAGATTTAGCGTAAATGTGCGGTTAAATAGAAATGACATTATTACCCTTGAACGCTGATATAAAACGAGAGAATGTTTTAAAGATGTCTTACTTAATTTTAATTTAATACTTTTTTACCTTTTCTTTATTTCTTATCGAATTTTATATACATATATAATTATTGTAAAGAATGAAGTATATTTTGCATATATAGAACCTAAAAAATTATTTTATCTTTAATAACTTTGTTCTCATTAAAATTATTTTAAATTATAAAATAATTACTCTACCACGCACGCACGTGTAAAATCCTAAATTTTTAGATTTGTTGTTTTTAATATATAAAAGAGATTGAATAGTTTGTTGATCACAAAAACAGAAAATTATATAGCAAAAATTGTCCGTGGCCTTGAGATAGAATATGACAGAATAAAATTGGGTTTTTTTTACATTGCACTCGTCTTGTAATGAAGATCGTGTCGAACATCTGTTACAATAAGCTCGATATATCACACGTTGAACGAAGATCATCCCTTCGTGATTTATTACACATTATATCTGAGCATTATTGGACTGCGCATCGCGCGGCTTCAACGCAGCGCCTTAAATGACGTCCATCAAGAAGCGATAATTAAAAAGAAGAAAGTTTAAATCGCTTGGACGTGCACGAGATCGGCCATCTGCTTCGCGCGATTAGAATAAGATTGGCGTAAGTCATGCTTACATGAAATTTTGCTATTGAAGCAAGGTCAAATCGAATTAAAGATTGTATTCGTAACTTTGCATCCATTTAATTTCTAGCAATTGAAAAGTCTAGCAAAAAAAAAAGTCAAACAAATTTTTGAGAAATTATTCTTTGAGCCCAGCAAAATCGTCATTTATTGTGTGTGATTTCTTATAAAATCTCTTATACTATATATTATATAACGTTAAATATCTTAATAATTAAATTTTAAAAAAAATTTTTATTTAAAAATCTACCTGAATATAAATGAGTAACGCAATAGTGATCTTTTATTTAAATTTTAAGATAAATATATAATTTTGTATAGTTTTTAGTTTATAAAACTACAGCTGCTTTCATATATTAATTAAAGAAATTTCTGCTCAAATTTAGCCGAAAAACTTCTCCTAAAAATTTTAAGATTAGACGATATTTCTTACAAACAACATTACAAACTTAAAGTATTTTTCAAATTCATTTAAATCTATTTATTTTTAAAGATTTTTTTTCAAAACTACATGTGTAATTTAAAATGCCCAACGTACTCATTTTTCATTCATGCGATTGTCATTGACATAATTGACAGGCTAGGAATATGAAAGAAAGAAAAAGAAAGTTCTTCATTGCGCTGCACACAACAATACATTTTGACTTTGATGCGCCTACCATTGCGACTTGAGAATTGAACAAGAGTCCGCTGCAATCGAGAAAGAGACTTGCCTCTTCTCTCCAGAGAGCATATTTCTTTGATTTCGATTTTTGTCCCGCCTTGCCACCCCTTTCACCTCTCTTTTCCCCTTACCCGTGAAGAGCTCAAGACCGGTTAATCCAGATTAACTTTGAGCTCGAGCACATGTACGCATACACGGCAGTGCGCGTATCGTATATATTGATAGATATATGAAGTGTAAAAGTTTCATGTGTGATGTCTAGACAGATTTGCTCAGCTTCCGCTGCTCGTGAAAAATCTTTTCTTACGGTCTCATAAACCTGTTTTGCGAAAACGCTTTAATCGCGTTATTCAAAGAGATTATTGATATATGAAAATTATATTTTGTTGCCAGAATTTTGAACTTGATAGCGATAGTCTAATACCATATGTCATCTACATCTGCACTCATACGCTGTTTTGATAATAAACGAATACAATTATCAAAAGGATAATGTTAAATTAAATTACTCTAAATTTTTCATATGCGAAAAGATTGTTATAAATATTATATTAGTCAATTTTGTAATGTATAATCTATACATATACATTATATATTTACCAATGATATATAAGTATGTATAATGTTAGTATAATTGCATTATATTATATATATATTATATATGTTTACTATAAAGCAATATTTTTTTCGATCGTTTTTGTCTAATTGCGCGATAGTTAAACATGAAGCAATTTTGTCTATGATATTTTAATTTTTGATGGAAATAACTTTCTATTACATTACTATATAATAATTATTAATGTTAATAAAATAAACACAAGCTACATAAGATAAATGTACCAATGCCTGGGCACGTAACCTATGTCTGGATATTTTTATTATTTTAAATCTTAAATAAGTTTTAATGCGAATTAAAATCAAAGAATAAAAAATAAACGTATTTTTCTTGTATTATATTTTTATCTTTGATTTTGGTTTTATAGTTATTTAAAATGATAAAGGTGTCCAGACATAGGTGTTCCGGCATTGATACATGTACCTTACATTTATTTATAAACGTCTTGCTTTCTTCATTTTATATAGATGTTTTATTACATACGCGTATAAAAAAAATTAAAAATTTCCGATTATGAACGATGTCCTCGGACGCAACTCTGTACGTCGCAAATTGGTTGTAAGCGTTGCGAGTTATCCACAGACGCATCAATTTCTATATATCCCTGACCCGAGTTTTGCACCAAATGACGAACATTGTAACACTCAATGCGCTTTAACGAGAATGCGTGTGCGATGCGCGACGGTTGGCCGGGAGGGTATAGGATACTTTACGTACAGGTCCTTGGAAGCTGGTAACGCGATTACGCGAGATCCCGGCGAGATCTGATCTCGACGACGGGATTAAAAGCAATCGCGAGGCGATCGAGAACCGCCATTGGGTAATAAATGCGGCACATAATGAACCGCCTTTATCTAGCGGACTCGTTGAAAGCCGCCGCCGTTCGTGAATGTAAATTTATTCTCCGTGCGTAACACTCTTGCCCCCAAGGATAGCGCAAGTACGGCGGAATCTCGTTTACATTGGACACACTACAATGTCCAGCCGCTGAATGAAACGTATTACTACTTTAAAATTTTGCTGCTCCATACCATAAATTTTTTGCAACAAAATGCAATGAAATCTAAATGATCATCGAAATACAGTGATTCACGAAATTATTGAAATGTACTACACGACATAATTACACAAGTTTATGAAATTTTTTTTTATTATTTTGAACAGACAAGGCGCTTTTTGTACTAGATGTTTGGATCCTGAAAACGATACCGCAAGCCAAATTTTATCAGCACGTCAGATTTTCGAGACATTTTTTATGAAACTTTTAAGATAACGTTAATCTCTCTTATATTAAAATTTCAAATATCGCAAAAAGGTCATTTTTCACTCATTAAAGCTCAATTATTTCGAAAACTTAACGTGCTGAGAAAATTTAGCTCGCGACATTGTTTCAGCATTCAAAAATCTATAAGAAACACCTTGTTTAGTTTAAAATAATTGTTGGCTGTGTAAACTTGTGTTATCTATAACTAATTGATTAGAAGAAATCAATCGATAAAAATGGCCTTTTAATATCAATATAATATATACATATAAACAAACAAATATTTATGATCTTGCTACAAATATTTTCTCCCACAAAATAAAAAATATTAGTACGATTTGATTAGTTTCAGGTCACTGTATATTACGGACAGATGAAGTAATAAGTCATTATTGAAAATGAAATTAAATGAATTATGGAATAACATTTTACGTATCAATCAATTAAATTTGTTGCATTATGGTTTCTTAATTTGCTATATTTTTTATCTTCCGATGTAAACAAGATAGACGTAGTTTACAGGATGTAATTTACATCCACAATTTGCGTGCTGTTATTGTTAACATAATAATTTAAATATGCTTTTGCTTTGATGAGAAATTAAGACGTACGAGTCTAAACACCAATCTAATCGTATTTTTTAATACATAGAAAATTCGTTAAACTTTCTTTATGTATGGTATCCGTGTTATAACAAACTTGCTGTACAGAAATAACAGACATGAATGCATAAAAGGACATGTGCATCTGTCAAGTACGTACCAGCAATGTCCCGAGTTTAAACGAGCCCTAGAAGCGCGCATAATTTAGTTGCACTGATATGCATTCATTCGCGAAACACACGCTACTTCTCATGGTGAAACAACGAGCCTGTTCAGGATCACCATCTAGAGATGAACGACGGAGCTCTCTCGAGCACTCGGTGGTCACCAAAACCTGTCCGACACTCCGAGTGACTTCGACATTTTTCACGGATCGTCTTCGATAGCGACCCACGCGTTCATCCAGTTCCTGAAGTGGACCTTTTCCAAGGTCAGTGACGTGTGGGCCGCTAGAGAAAGCACTGACAAAGTGCACTTATTTGTTGCGAAAGCACTTACGAACGTCGCGCACGTCGCATGACCTTTTTGATATTACTAAGGTCCACTTAGGTTACTAAGATCCAAAGTGAACCGTAAATGACAGTTTTTATTCTAATTCTATCACATATGTATTATAACGGTTTTATTTTTCTTTATCTTAAAAAGAAACCTGTTCAAAAAATAATAATTATAAATAAATGTGAATATTTTTATTAAGTATTCACTTTTTTTACTATTAGTTCGTTCAGATAATTTTTAAAAAGTAAATTAATTTTTTATACACCTCAAAATACTAAACAATTTAAACTATTTAAATTATCAGTCGAGTGTATAGATGGACACATGCGGACATCTTTCCTTCTCTCACTTTCAGACATTCTCTCTTTCACTCTCTACTTTTTTTAATCCACTTATATATAATTACTAATCCGAATAAATGCAAATCTAAAATAATTTTAAGAGTTTCCTGTCGTGCCATAAAATTAAAAGCGCTTACTGTGATAATAGTATTGAGATTTAAAAGTTATGAAATCAAAACATTAATTTCAAATGTTGCATAAGACAATTTATTTAACTCTTTGCCGTTAATTCTGAGTCATCTTATATATTGCCATTCCGGCATCAATTGATATTCTTTCGAGGCGATTGATTTTTTTATTTTTTTTTTTTAGTATTTTTGCGTTGCATCGGCGTAATTACTTAACCGGCAATAAGCTGATCAGCTGCCGGTATTTCCAATCCTCGATTGAAGATTGAACGCGCGTGGATAAATGATGACACGTCCATTCAATGGCGCGATTAAAGTATCTCTACGGCGTTAGCGCGTATGCTGTACAACTAAATATTTTTTCCATACAGAACGAACAATGTAAGTATTATAGATACGAACGCAAATTCAATCGTTTTATAGAACTTTATAATAAATATCCCTTTTTATAGAGAAATAGAATCATGTAATTATTTTATAAGAATATGTATTTCCCCGCTTTTAGCTCAAGTTTATTAGCAAATATAGCTTCAATCATGCTTTGATTATTCATATTTCACATAATTCGATTTATAGTTTTTAATGCGTCGTTCGAGCTCGCAGACTTCGTGCCGTTGATGTACGCAACAGTCATCTATACGCCGGTAAGTCAATTACAAACGTAGTCGGTAACTAGTCGATAACCCAGCTCATAGGGTAAAACGCTGGCATAGGAAATAATAAACTTATCTTATAATATATGTATGTATATATATACAGAGTCTAGGTTAAAAGTCTGGATACAGTCGAATATCTTGCAAACAAAGCATTTTAGAAAAAAAATGTTATTGGACTCTCATTTTTTTATTGCATATTCTTGTAGCTCTTATCAAGACGTATATATTCAAAACACTGTAATAAAGTTCACTTTTTCGTTTAGAATTTTCTGAGATATTTTAAATTTTATCATACATTTAATATAAAATATAAAATATCTCGTAAAGTATTCACTTTTCTATAACTTTACCTTGATACTTTTATACACAGAGAAATGAAAAGAATCAAATGTTGTAAAAAAAAATTATTATTATTATTTAAAAAAAATTTATTGCATCTTGTAGACACATTCAATTTTACAAAATTGCAAATGTAAAAGTTAATGTTATTATTATGCGATTTCTTTCATCATTGATCTAGGTAACAAATTTATTTCTTTTCATCTTAAAGAGAAAACTGAGAGAAATAACAAAATTATAAATAAATGTGCATGAATACTTCGTTTTTATTAGGCATTAACTTCATTTACTACAACCTAGACCGCTAGATAATTATTAAAAAGTAAATGGTGCCTTATATATGTATATCCCAAATGCTAAACTATTTAAATTATTAATTAATTACAGGCCTGTATTCATAGTCGGATCTTATTTCAAGACCATCTTAATGTCTTAAGATGCTAATACAGCTCTGTGATTGATTCGTTTTACATCTATAAGATTGTACTTAAGACGGTCTTAAATTTAAACGACTATGAAGACTGGTCATAGTATCGAATATATAGACGGATACCCGCGGACATCTTTCCTTCCATTGGTTATAACCAATAATCGATAATATTACAGTGTATAAGATGTAACTCTTGCAGTTTTGGACAGTGTTTCAAAATAACGGAATACTTCTCAGGTGTATCAATTTTCACACAAAAAACTAGCAACCGTTTTAAGTTCTTACACTGCGTTAGTACTTTCAAGTAGTGATCAGTGAGGACAATACGGCCGAAAGAATCTTCTTCCAGGCGTTGACAGAAAGAGAATAATCTGTACAAGCTATCATCATGTGTAATTGGATCATATTTCGTAAATCTCTAACAAAAATTATAAAATTATTATAGCACTTTTCAAGATGCTCGAAATACATGAGAAGCAAACAAATTTTGATAAAGTAAAAACAAAATTAAAGTTAAGGTACTCGTGTTTGAAAATAAAAATTAAATTTTAACAACATATATATATCACTATAAAATAATTAAATATTTTATACACAAAAACAGTTTTTAACTTTTTTAAAACTTTTGTTTCAACAGAGAAATGTTTTTTTTCTAAATCTGAAATATGCAAGCACGTGTTTTTAATACGTGTTCTTTTATCACCACGTGAGTGGTGGTTCGCTATACTTACACTTAACTCTCTGAGTGACTGAGATTTTTCAGAATGTATTTTTTATCTTATTTAACGTATCTTTTATCTCATTTTTTGATACATGTAATAGCGACTAACAATAAAAGTCGAACAAAAGAATACAGCGAATAAAAAAAATTATCGGAAATTTGACCCTAAATTAACTAAAATAATTAATCAGAAAAACTAAATTTCTATCAATTTCTATACTCACAGTTTATCAGCGAAGCAGGTTTAATTTTTTTTCCGTATAAAATGCGAAAGAGCAAAAGAAATGTTGAAACACGTGGTTGATGAGCGCACACTTCCGGGTTTACATCATAATGCTGCTGAGACCAGTGCAAGGGTGCATTCGGGGAGACGCTATTAACACTATAAACGCAAACGCTATGAACTTTGTTCGAGGAGTCAATAGCGCGACAGCGATAGCAAGCTCCCCGAACGCAGCTTAAGCGCCAATAGTATTTCGTGCCTCACCTCGAAATAATAGCAAAAATAGCGCGAGTGATGACGTCACGCTGCCTTTACAGTGACGTCATCATCGTATATCACAGCGCCACAAAGCGTCTCCTCTGAGCTGCGTTCGAAAACGTCACCCGAGTGCACACGAGTATACTCCTTTCTCTTTCTATCTCAGCGAGTTAGAAGGAGAAAGGAGTATACCCGTGTGTACCCGGGTGACGTTTCCGAACGCAGCCCGGACAGTTTTGGACGATAATTGTGCTAATAGCGTGCTCCCCGAATGCACCCCTCGAGATAACTTCGCTTGTGGAGGGGTAAAACAAGATGGAGTGTCTCTGTGCACTGGTCAGCATGCTCAGCACCAGCAATCTAGCCCTAAATCCCTAGGCTCTATCCCACTTTCGAAAACCAACGGCCGTGGGATAAACCCCTCCACGCCTAAAAGAAGTTGATATAGTAGGGAACATCAGGTAGAAATTTCAGAGCCCTAGCTCATTTACTCTCGAAACGGCAAACAGTCACTCGTTGATCAAATGGAAAAAACGTTGAAGGGATTAGGGCTAGTATTGTAGATGCATAAACTCAGATGGAAATGTGCGCTCATCAACGGCATGTTCCAACGTTGATCTTCTCTTAATTTCGCATTTTATACGGAAAAAAGCCAACCTGCTTCGCTGATAAACTGTGAGTATAGAACTCGATAGAAATTAGTTTCTTTGATTAATTTTTTTCAGTAAATTTTGAATCAAATTTCTGGTAATTGTCTTTATTCGCTGTATTCTTTTGTTCGACTTTTATTATCAGTCGCTATTACGTGTATCGAAAAATGAGATAAAAGATACGTTAAATAAGATAAAAAATACAGTAGTTTGAAAAATCTCTGTTACTTGAGAGGTTAAGCGTCCACGTGGCGGCAGAATAAGAACACAGCACACACGTGCTCACGATATTTGAAATTTAGAAAAGGACATTTCTCCATTAAAAAAATATTGAAAATTGTTTTTTTTTTTTAATATTGAATTGCTTAATAATGATATACATATGTTGTTAAACATTAATTTTTATTTTTAAACACCGAGCACACTATTATCTAATCTCAATTTCTTTTTTTACACGACAAATAATCAAGTGTTAGAGACCCTATAATAAGAGACTGACTATAAGATGATTGATTGGTCCGCCAGTTTTGTCAAAAGCAAGAGAAACAGAAAGAAAAAGCAATATGAATGTATCTCGCAGGCTTTTGACAAAACTGGGCTTAATGGCCTTATCATTAAGGTCTCTAGTCAAGTATGATATTTTCAGATTACATTTATAAACATTACGCATACATTGTGTATGTATATGTACATACAAAAATTGGTTTTTCCGAACTTTAACCCTAAATAACTCCCGAATGAGTCAACGTATCGACCTCTAACTTGCGCCAAAATTTTTCTTATTTTATGCCCTTTCAAAGGATATACTACAATACATATTCTATTTAAATAATTGAAGTGACCTTTACGTGACCTTCAAGCAACTATTCAAAGTCAAACTAATAACACCATCTTATGTGCCCCTCGAAACCGCACAACTTTTGTCCGAAACATTTTTGCTAAAAATGCTTCGTTGAAGAATTATCGAGGTGCGTTTTTTAAAATGGGACACCCTGTATATATACACATATATAAATCACGATATTTATAATAAATATATATAAATACATATATCTATTACATAAGAAATAAAAAAATGTTATAAAGAATATAAATTTAAAATCACAAATTAAAATATATGAAATAATTATTTATTATCAATTCATTCTGTTATAAAAACTGATAGAATAGTAAAGAAATTTTTTAGTTTAACTGACATACTTTAAATTTTATGTATGTACATAATATTTTATAATAGAAGTACAATTTGTTAATAAAAAAGTTAAAAAAGTAGTTTAGGTGAAAATTAATGTTTTCAGAAATAGATACCTTGTATATTATTCTCTACAGAAATATATATTACTCTCTGAAGAGAATAATATATTGTTCTGCAGAACAAGATTTGTTTTGTTAATTGAAATCTTTCTCTACAAGGGCTACATTCTAATATTCACTGCCAGTACCAAAAATCTATAATTTACATTACTTACATATGCAAATAAAAATGACAGTACTAGTAATGTGAATGGACGCAAGTTAAACTTAGATTATATAATCTTTATGCTATAATTATAAATACATGACATTTTATTTTTTTTAACATGTGTTAAAAACAAGAATTTTTTTCTATATGTATACATTTTTTTTAGAGAGAAAATATGACATCTTATTATCAACCATTATTCCGCGAGGATTGTAACCGATATCCCTATATCGGCAGAGTATCCGTAGAAGAGAAAAATAGTGTTGACTTTATCTATCAATTTGTGAAAAACAGATATACTTATATGAACCAGAATACTAGCATATATGTTACTGCTCCTGACATAATTGGACCACCCAAATTTTCAAACTATGGAGAACTGGTTCATGTACCATTTTTCATTGGAAGAAAATTGGTATGTGTATTTCCTGACATTATTTGTTATTGTCTTGTAGAAAGTAATCGCAATTTAAACTTATAAAAGTTTATAGTACTTGACACTTTTTGACTTTTCAATTCAGAGAACTTATAAAGATGTCGATATCTCAACATCTCCATGGCAAAACAAAGAACCTATGAGAGGGCTTGATTTTATATATTGCAGCGCGTATTCGAGTGATTCGAGTGATTCGAGTGATTCGAGTGATTCGAGTGATTCGAGTTACAAAAATGATTTTTTAGGTATGTAAGATTTGAATTAATAATACAGATATTGTTAAAGAAGATATGTTTTTACATGTTGAGAAGAGAGTATAATTATATTTTTCATTTTAGATATTGAGTTCCATGAAGCTGTATATCCAATCAAAGTGTCTATTTACGAAATATATAATCCTGGTAACGTAATTCAAATTTTGGCTCAAGATCCTCTTAATAAGTGGATTCAGTTGTGGAATGGCCCGTCTAAGACTATGCACCCGACATCAAGATTATTTTCCCCACCCTTATCGCATCCGTACAAGTTCAAAACCAAAATGCTTAGACTAGTATTTAAAAACAGTATTCCTGAATCTCACACAAAGCTAGATGCTGTGATGCTTATTGGTACATCAGATTTGATCCTTCCTAGAAATCCTAACAATAGTTTAAATGAGGTGTTAACACTAATTCACTCCATGTATTCTTCATATCATGAGGATAATAATTTAACAGCAGATTTAAGAAATGTGCATCTGGATATAGTCCATCTGCAAGAGAATTTTCGTAAATATTGCACTATTTCTAAAAGGTATTAAAATTGCTGACATTAAGTAATATTCAATATGTTTTTCTGTTAATTCTGTTAATAATGGAAATGTCGCGATGTTATTTGCAGCGATATGGAAACTTTTCAAGTCAAAATCTCTGATGGTGATGTGCAACCTCTTGGACTGAGATACTCGCGTTGTCTTTTATCAAAAAGATATTCAAATAATGAACAAAATATGAAACTCTCTTTGGATGAATCCAAAGCGTTATCACGTTGCAATTTGTCTGACCTACCTGTAAAGTATTCTAAGATGTCTATTTCTCATAATAACAATTATTGCAATGTTATCTCGTGTATTACAGGTTTATATTTTATCTTTGCAGGCTGAAATACTACTAAACATATTTAAAAACTTAGATTTGAGGACGTTATACCACATGAAATGTGTAGATAATAAACGCTTTAATAATTTAATAGAAGATCCTGAACTCTATACGCGATTGAACATACGATGTGCATGTCGCATTTTTATGCGTGATCAATTTTGTTACTTTACGCATAAATGTAGGCATTTGCAACAATTGGATCTTACAGCAAGCGCATTTGATGTTAGAGATTTCGTAAAATTTCTTGGTTATTGCGGCAGGCGTTTAACACACTTAAGATTAAATGAATGTCCATCTGTCAACGGTCAAGCCTTATATAAAATTTCAAAGATATGCAAAAATTTGAAACGTATGTATAAATATATATATATTAGGTTGGGGAAAAAGTGATCCATTATTTTTTCGCTAGATGGCTAGAGTGATATATATCACGTTATGTATTAATCGCATAAGTTATTCTATAACTGTTTTGTGATTGGTCGATTCAGTTGTGAGTTATAGCGCGTAAAAGATGGACGTCAACAAAGAGAAAATTCGGTATATTTTATAATTTTGCTTCGATAAAGGCAAAAATGCAAGCCAGGCGGCTGAAATTGTGAATGGTGTTTATGATTCCGATACTGTCACAACCAATCGCGCGCAATTTTGGTTTCGTCAATTCCGTTCCGGTAATTTCGATCCCTTATAGAAATTTAATACTGTAAGTGATTATTTGGCTAGTAATTAATTACTTATTTTGAGTATTAAAATAATTAAAAACAGTACTTTTAATACTCGAAATAAGTAATTAATCACTAGTCAAATAATCACTTACAGTATTAAATTTTTGTAAGGGATGTTAAAGATGCATCTCGCACAGGTAGGGACCAGGACTTCTATGATAGAGGCATCATGAAATTACCTTTGAAATGGCAACAAATTGTAGAACAAAACGGTGCATATTGATCTAAATTGAACAATCTTAGCTATGTTAAATAAAGCCTTGAAATAAACGAAAAAATAATGGATTACTTTTTCCCCAACCTAATATTATATATATATATATATATATATATATATATATATATATATATATATATATATATGATTGTCAAGATTATAGGTAAATTGCATGTGACTAATACATATTTTTTTAGAATTGGACCTAACTGACTGTCGTATAGACGACGAAGGATTTTCGTATCTCGAGAATCTGAAGGGTTTGGAACATTTAGATCTTTGTGATACAGTTATAGAAACTCAACGTCTTTGCAAAATACTGCAAAAAAATCAACGGATGCGTGAGTTATATTTTAATGGTATAAACATGCACATATACACAGTTGCAATCGAGTTGAAAAATTCGTGTCCGGACTTGGAAGTAATATATTTACAAGACGTAGAGATAGAGAACGTTACATCGCAGACTATTAACATTTTTGCTGACTGTAAGAATTTACGAAAGGTGTATCTTCCCCTGTAAGTGTGTGTTTTTTAATTATTTTTTTTAAATATATGCGACTGTATTTCTAATCGAAATTTGTGTTTGCTTTTTTTGCATTTTAAGCATCTTGAAAAAGTTACATTAATTTTCTTTTTTGCAATAAAAGAATTATATTAATTATATAATTTTTGTTACAGCCTTTTACCGTTATGGCCAACTTTCGGTCCTCCTATCACTGATAGCTTGCTCAGATTACTTTCTTCCTGTCAACGCTTGGAAGAAGTTTCTTTCGGCCGTACTGTCCTCACTGATGACATTTTGAAAGTACTAACGCAGTGCAAAAACTTAAAACGGTTGCAACTTTCTGATGTGAGAATTGCTAAACCTGAGAGTTATTCCGTTATTTTGGAACACTGTCCAAAACTGCAAGAGTTACATCTTATATACTGTAATATTAGCAATTATTTGGTTAACCAATGGAAGGAAAAATATCCGCATGTGTCCGTCTATACATACGGTTATGTCAATACATTATTCGATAATGATTCTGATTCTGATTCTGATTCTGATTCTGATTCTGATTCTGATTCTGATTCTGATACTGATACTGATACTGATACTGATACTGATACTGATACTGATACTGATGCTGATGCTGATGCTGATGCTGATGCTGATGCTGATGCTGATGCTGATGCTGATACTGATACTGATACTGATACTAATACTGATTTTGATTCTGATTCTCGGCACGTATTATGGAACTTTTTGGACTGGTTCACTTATTTCTTACAATTAGATTTCTATTGTCTTTTCTAGGGAAAACGGAATAATTCCGATCGGAATCCATTCCGAAAAGTTCCATGATACGTGCCCTGATTCTGATTCTGATTCTGATTTATTTTGAGACGAAAATCCTAATACCAAAATGCCGAGGCTATATAATAGTTTTTAAATGAGAAGTGTTTAAAGTTGATCAATAAAATTGTACGAAATTCGCGCGCTCAGTCATGTCACCTTGCACAGCAGTGAAGGTGTTTTCAAGCGCATCAATTCTATTCTTGAAACTGATACATATGTATATGTATACATACATACATAAAAAATTCGCTTGAAAACATCTTTACTACTATGTAATGTGACATGACTAAGCGCGCAAATTTCGAACAATTTGATTGATCAACTTTAAACACTTCTCATTTAAAGACTATTATAGCTTCAACATTTTGGTATTAGAAATTTTCGTCTTAAAATAATCTTAGGAATCTACTATTAACGGGTGGCATGCCAGGTCTGGAACATTCTGTATAATCAAATTAAAATAAAAACTGCCATTTATGGTCTGAGCTTAGATCTTAATAGCCTAATACTATTTCTATTTGTACACAAATTTTTTCCGATTTAGTAAACCGCGCGTCGATTCTTTGTCGTACTTAAAACACAGTTATTGTTAGAACATTAAAATTCTCTTCCTCCTCCTAATTAAATCGATTCGATTTATCTTTGATAAAACATCTAAATAACTGTAAATTTATTATAGGGGAGAGAGAGAAGTTAAAATAAAATAATTTAGCAAAGAAGTGTACTTGGTTTATATTGTTTCTTTAACCATTCACTTCATCCATGTTCTACTTTCCTATATTTTAATTATTGGATTGCATATTACTTCGACCTATCTTTCTGTTTTAATCTCCAATCTACATATATCTTTTTTCTTATATCTGCTTCTGAAAAAGAAGAGAAGAAGTTAAGAATTTTCCTCGATAATCAAAGAGCTAATAGGTATGATAAAAATTTCGTATACTATTTCGTTATATGTATAATTTCTTTTATTTTTTGAGGTTTTTAATTATTTATTTAAAATTTATTTATTTTTCGTGAAACACAAAATTAATTTAAATATAAATTTTTTTGTACAAAGTTATTTGAAAGTCATGTTATACCGTTAAAAATTTTTTAATGTGGTGTTATTAAATGTGGTATTATTAAATAGCGATATTGCATAGCGTTGTAAATGTTGTAACGATAGTAAAAAAAGCTAAATGGCGCGCGTGTATAGTACGCGCTTGTAGTGTTCTAATAATAGCTAAATATAATCCATTCGTTACATTTTAAATATTCTCCGACGAACTGGGGGCCTAATTACGTCGTATCTTTTCACGAAGTAAAAATACGAAAAGTGAGAGAATTCACTAGAATATCTACGATTTTATTGGTCGAAATCTAGTAAATCTATTCACTTTTCGTATTTTTATCTCGTGAAAAGATATGTAATAGGCCCCCAGTCTTTATCGCCTATTTTTTGCTTTGTTTCGTAATCTCAATATAATAATTCTTTTCTTTTTTTTTTCTCGAAATATACAACAAACTTCATAGAGAACGAGTATATGCATGTTAATAATGGTTAGAATTTAAAAAGTCAAATAATAAGCGTCTTTATTATAGATCGCACATTTATATTGTAAGCATTTTAAAATGGATTTTAAAGACGTCAAGGATATAAATACTCGATTCCCTAGAAGAAATTATTATTCAGATACTATTATAGGTGAGACTTCTATAGTTATCACATTTGAGATCAAAGCGTCCTTGATTCTAAAATATATCAATCATATGAAATAATTCGATCGACAAATCGCACAGGCACAAAACCAATTGGTTTACCTACTCCCCCGAGAAGAACCAACCTGGCATCGCAAATTCTCACCGAACGGCATAGCCCGATTGTAAAAGGCATTAAAATACAAAAAATGCAAGCTGTCCTTGGCGCAGCTGAGCGATGGATGACTTTCCCCGAAGATAAATCTATCGTACGCAAGTACATAATTATGCAAAAGCATAATTACGCTATTTGAATAAGATTTATTTTATTATCAGAGCTTGATGGAACAAATGCATATAAATTCTTAGCATGCAATTCAATTTTAAATGAAACTTATATCTAATATTCAATACTTTCCGAATCTTCTGTTTCTTTACGAATGCAGACGTTTCCGGCGGAAACCTTTTTACCAAAAGTACAAATGGCATATACTGTCGACCCAAACATTCCGCCACGCAACGTTGAAATGGAAAGAAGACGAAGAATATACAAAAATCTCAAGATAGAAGACATCTTAAAAGCAGAAGGTGTCAAGTCACACGACATGTTGCCGTTTGAGAAAATTCGCCCGCTACTTTCCTATGGAGAGAAATATGATTTGTATTCCAAGACAAGTTATTTGCCATTAGAACTGTTCGACGATGAGGAATACGATTGTAGGTGAGATTTTTGCTGTTTTACAATAACTATGCTCGAGTCTCGCGTAATACCACTTTAATTACAATTAAGAAATTGATTCAAAAATATTTAAATAAAACCCATAAATTAATAAAAATGTAATATATATATCTATATAATAACAAGAACAAGAATAGAAAGATAGATATAAAGAAGATAAAAATTCTGTAACCATAAAAACGTTGAATATAACATATTGAATATAAAAATAGATACTTTCATAATATCAAGAAAATTGGAAAGAAATTTAAAACATGAAATATGTGAAAGAAACTATTTCTATATATGCTATACTTTCTTAGAAAATAGATTATTTAATGATAAAAAAGCATTGCTTTTTAATTATTGTTTTTAATTTTTTATTTGCATACATCTGTATTATAATTATTTTAAAAATATTTTTGTCGTACAAAATGGTTGAAAGCAAAATATTTATAAAATACCTACGTAGAAAGTAATAAACTTATATATGTAGAAATAAGAGAGATTTTTTCACGCTATTATAGTGGCATTATACAATGTGAAATATATTACAGTAGTTCTAGAAAAGCACAAGAGAAGATCGTAGTTTAAATATAATTTCACATTCAATACGTTTCTAAGTTTTTAGTAATAAATTTATAATAGTTTTATACCAGAGAAAAAAATTTGATATACTCCAGCAAATATTGCATATTAAAGTAAGTTGCAACTTGAGTACCATGCCAAGTAGAGCTTCTACTTTAAAGGAGCGCCGACGAAACTTTTATACATCATAGATAACTTATATTTATTAAAAAATTAGAATTAAAATTTTGTTTTAAGATTACGATGTCTACGTTCTGTCTATATGAGCAATATATTTTTTATAATCAATTTATATACATAGTTATTATTGGTCAAAAGTATTTTTTGTTAATTGAATATAAAATACTGTCTTTGTAATTGTCTACAGTCTACATATAGTTTTTTTATTTTGCAATTTGACAGAACGGCAGAAGAATGGATAAATCTGGGCATCATCAATGGTGTTCGTTATCCGTTACCGGCTACAGTATTTGTCGAAAGGATTATAGATAAGAAATGGCTATTTGATCGTGATGATAATACACTGAATGATTTGTTTGGTTGGTTTCACGCTGCCGTTATGGATTACGATAATGAAAGGAATGTGTGGACTGTTCTCACTCTAGACGGTTTTAAGCGAACATTTCTTTTGCCTAGGATATACATCCTATTTTTTGGAGAAGATCCTAGAAAATTTGCCAAGAGGATAGCTGCTGCCATCAAACAAAGACAAATCGTAGAGACTAGTATTAGGTTAATTTATTAGATCAAAATACTTCGTAATCTTAATATTTTTTATTATGCACTATATATGACGAAAAAAATTAATTTGTGGAGGTAAAGTTATAGGAGAGTTTCCATATAGAAAGCAAAATAAGCTTATAAACACTAGAAATAATAATTGTATTTTTCATCCACTAGTTTTTGCTTTAAAAATCGACAAGAAAAAGACTATTACATTTTTTTTAAATATCTTCTATCCTCTAGTAATAGTTTAAAACGTTGTAATAATTAAAATAAAACTGTTATTAGTACCTTATTTCAATATTTTATTAAAGTGTAGTAACGTAAAATATTGTTAATGCGTGTACACTTAAAGTATCTATTTCACATAGCAAAGAGAGAATATAAATTTATCAATTTATAAGTATATGTATTCAAATTTTGTTACAAGACCTATAAAAAGAAAAACGTATTATGCATGAGAATAAATAATAAATTTCAGATTTTTTTATATTCTCTTTTAATTCTTTTGTATCCTTGTAATAATTCTAACAAAAATGCTTTGAATGTTTTTCGCAATAATTAAACTACATAATTATAGGTATCACTTTTATTTGGATTGCATGCTAGTAGAAGGTATGCCGACACTGGATGAAAGTCAACAGAAAGTTATAATCCTATCGGTCACGCGAGAAGGTTTCTTAAAATGTGAATCCAAACATCTTTCGAACGTATGTATACATCTTATTTATTTTTTTCAGTTACTAATTAATTTTTAATATTTAGTTAATGGACGAAATTATTTTGGAGTATCGCCGCGTTATGTGCGACCTTATGTGGAGATCTCTCATAAGGAGACAGCCGGAAACGTTTAATTTCATTATGTGGAATGGAATTGATGACATCCACGAGCTTAAGACACCAGAAATGGGAAAGTTATGCACCGAAATGAAAGACTTCGCGGTATTTACAAAGAATTACGTATACCTATTTGCGTTGATATGATAAAGAATACATTTAATCTCAATTTCTTGCAGGCAACCAAAAATATTTTTTATCGGATAATTTTATACGTTTTGCCGGAAGTATACGAGGCTATGGGATGCGTAGTCGTCGAATGCATCAACATATCGAATATGAATCTCTTTGTCTCGAATTACGGAAAATCTATGCACCTGTCGGAGTTCGAATCGCAACAGCAACACGAGACTGGTACAGTGATAAAATATCTGAAAGAAACGTGGTTGGAGAGGATTACACAGTCGGTCAGACTGTGTTTAAGAGATGTCGGCAAAGGATGGTTTGATCTCGAGCAAAAGAACCATGATATATATGATGTAATGAAATTAAAGCGATTTATGGATCTTATTGTACATCGAATGCAGGTAGGCAAAGTATTTGATTGCATTTAATACAATTGTTTTAGCTCTAATATGTACAATAAAATATGCGCTTAAGTGCAATTGTATGTTTATTTTAAGTTGTTAATATAGATCTAATTACGAATAATGTTACGATTAATAAAAAGAAATGAAAAAGATTTTTAAAATAAGTATTACAGACTATGTTAAGGAAAGCAAAGAAAAACATTTAGATATTGTAAGATAGAAAAAATCAATTCAAGCTCATGTTTGAAATTATAAACCAAATTATAAATAAATATAAATTTTATTAAAAAATAATTTAACTGACGAATTATATTGAATATAATGTATATCTATGATTTGTCTACAAATTATTGAATCTCATATCATCTACATATATGGTATAATCTCATTATAATCCATAAAAGTTTAACATCTTTTAAGTACCATTTGATATTTATTATATGGATTATTTTATTTATTGTTACAGTATGCACTTCGGGATCTCGTAAAGAAATCGATTGTCTTATATTTAGAAATACTGGAAACTCCAGCTCTTTGTACATTAAATGTGGATGAAAATTTTGTATGGGGCGATGATCTTGTAAACACACACTTTAAGTCTCCAATGAATCCTATCTTTAATATTGATATCGCCATGAATGATGAAACTGCTTATTATTTAACGGACCTTGAATCATTTGAGGTATGAATATAATACATATATTATTTTATGTTAATTTATAAAGTAAATCATTCATTTATAGATTCTTCATAACAATTAAGAAACGTTTAAAATATATAGTATGCACACATCCAAATTAATTAAATTTTACTGTTAATTCGATAAATTAATTTTATAATAAATTGTGTTCCTAAGTTTTAATAAGTTAATTTATTTCCAGGAAATTATCATAGCCATATTAGACAATTCTTTAAGCCAGTGTCATCTAATTAGACAAGTTCATCCTTTCTTGTTACCCTTCCTGAAATTTCCCAAAGATCTCTATCTTAGCTCGGTCGGCTTACTAGAAAATCAGGTTTGCGAAGTTCGAGAACGCTTGAGGATCGCTTATCAGAAATCTATAATATCCCTAAAAGCATACGCGAGCGAGTATCAGCAATATTTAGAAATTTACAAATTGGATGTCGAGAAATACGTGGAGTGAGTTCAGATCGCTTCAGGCAATATCAGAAAACTGTTTAATTGGATTTCTAAATTAGAAGAGAATGCAATTGATTAACAAAGCGGAAAAATATCAATTACTTTTGATCATCATTTTTTGCAGGGATTTTAAACAAGCAGATCACACCGCCGCGGAAGTTCGAGATGAAGTATCCTTCCACTTTAAGATGAAATCGATCCTCGAGCTCGCACTACCGAAAGACATTGTCATAGGACCCTTTAACGTGAATGTCCGTCCTCTCAGGGAATTTCTTATACAGAAACGACAGAACTGTTGCACGCAGTTACTTATTATGTTTACCGAAAGCTTTAGAAGGAAAATCGATACTGTTCTGTCTAATTACGTGCAGATCAGAACGAGGCTAAGGGTAACGCTACGTAATATTGAGCACTTGTTCGAAGAGCGGGAATGGATGGAGATTATACCACTAACGGTGAAAAATCTGAATGAAATCGTACAAAAGCTAAAGTATGAATACGATATTCTTGATCACTTCTGGTGGAATCTATCCGATGAGGACTTCGAAGCCAAATGGCAAGCTATCGGTTTTCCTCGGCAAGTGCAATTATCTGTAAGAATTTCCAATTATTTTACATAAAAACGCATTAATATGTAATCGATAAATAATCAAATAAATTAAATAATAAAAAAAATGTTTGTGAAAGTATATTACGTTAACATTTTCACACAAGTATCTGTAAAAGATTAGATTATTAAATGTACTATTAAAATTACTAAAGTATATCAGAGCACAGAATATTATTGTAGAGTACTATATTTAAAATTAATAATAAGAAAAGATTTTCTTAAAACTGATAAACTTTTAATGAATGTTTGCGCCAGTAAATAATTAATTTGATTTACAGTTATGTAATAATTAAAAATATTTTATCATATCTGTACTTTTTAAATAATTTAATAATATATTTTTTAAATTAAAATTATTACATTTATCAATTTTTAAGATTTAATTCCTTTCTTGCTTTCTTACTGTGTACAGATGGAAGAGGCAACGAATCGCTTTGCCAGTGAATATGAAAAATTTCATAAAGTACAAGTGCAGGAAGAGATTCTTTTATCGGAGAGGATTGACACACTCGTAGGAAACGTTACAAATGTGACACTGCAAACAGATATCAACAAAGTACACGAAATGGCTGTAGAAGTGAAGAGGATATGGAAAATAATGAAAGATTATCAAGAATCGGGTTTATTGCTGAACGAACGACAAAAATTATTCGGCATGGATGTTATACCATTTGAGCAATTAAATCAATTGATGAAAGATTTCGAACCGTATCAAACCTTATGGATCACTGCATCCGGTAACAAATAAAAACAAATAAAATTTTAAATTTTAAATTATAGCAATTTCAATAATTTAATATAACAAATTAAATAAAATATATGGCATTTTTATATATTTTCAAACGCAGATTGGTTAAAATGGCAGGAAATATGGTTAGAGAATCCTCTGATAAGTCTCGACGCGAGTCAAATAGAAAGTGTGACTACCGACATACACAATGCTATGTCGCATTGCATAAAAGTATTTCAAGAGAATCCAAGTAGGTTGATATTTCGCTTAGAATGTATTGACTTTTGAATATGTTATATGTAAGTTACAAAGAAAACGGACGGTGCAGAAAATTGTCGATGTATTTTTTCACGAATTATAGAGATGGCTGCTATAGCGTTCACTATAAGGGATCAAATCGATGCGTTCAAGCCCTATGTCGGCATAATACAAGCTTTACGAAATCCAGGAATGAAAAATCGACACTTTGAGAAACTTACTAAAGAAACTGGTATACCTATGGCACTCACGCCAACCTTGAATTTTAAGAGCTTACTTGTTTTCGATGTATTAAAACATGAGGAAACTATAAAGGCCGTCGCAGATACTGCGGCAAAAGAATTTTTGATAGAAAGTACACTAGATAAAATGATGACCGATTGGAAAACAATCACAATGGATGTTTTTCCTTATAAAAATACAGGTATGTATAAAACATTTACCTAATTTTATAGACCTTTAAATACATTTCAAACAAACTCAAATATCAAATAGCTTTCACATCTGTTGTATTTTTTTATATAAATTAGAAATATAACTCTTAATGTGTGATATAAATGATAAAAAAGTATTTTTTAGAAAATAGAAATTTAACATTAAGATCTTTGTTATCTGACATTTTAATAAAGATAGATGTTCGTTCGTCTCTGCGTTAACGCGAGCAGCGAAATGCAGGCGAACTTGAATGCCGGGCCACGCGCCGAATGGCCACGTCGAGATTCCGCGAGCGGATAGATAGGCTGACGGGATAAGGTGCAGGCGCGTCGGAATAAAGCTTGCCGATTAGAATCACAGTCGCTTTTTTTATTGCGTCGTCACTACAGCTATTCGCACTGGCGAGCAGAATTCAAGCTCAGCACTACTTGAGTTTAAAGACGATCGAGGGCACAAGGCGCGGAATAATTTCCGCGGCGAAATAAACGTAGTTCAGCCAAGTTTTTGTTTTACCCGAAAGGGTATAACGCAGCGATCACTTGCGTCGTTCTTCCTTAACAGGAAACTTTGGCGTAGCGAGCTTCGCTTTTTGAGATTGTACCGAGAAGTTTTGCGTGCGCTCCTCTCAGCCTTGCTTGAGTGATTGACTGTTACGCGCGTGATAATTCCGGTAGGTAAGTCGAGATTCGAAGGGCTTTCCGCGGTGTTTACGACGAATAAGCCGGATCTCAGAATAACTTGGTCGCTTCGCGACAATATAGGATTAATTAAACTAATAAGCATTAAATAGTTTAAATATTTCTTTTATATTTAAAATATTAAAATTAATATTAATATATTAAGAAACATAACTTAATACATTAGTCAATAATTTCTAAATTTTTTATTTAGATAAATATATTATAAAGGTTTCTGACGAGGTCATTACTCTCTTGGACGACGATATGCTTAAAACTCAACATCTTAGTTTTAGTCCTTTCAAAGCTGCTTTTGAGAGTCAAATCGATGAATGGGAAGCTAAATTGAGATTAATTCAGGAAGTGATTGCGCAGTGGATGAAAGTGCAAAAGTAACAATATTATATCTCGAGTTCTGTTCGCTATTGCATTAGAATATATTGTACGTATATTAAAATTGTATACACAGGCAATGGATGTATTTGGAACCAATATTCGCTTCTGAAGATGTTAATCGGCAGTTGCCGGTGGAATCACGTAAATTCAATACAATAGAGCGCAACTTGCAGCGAATTACAAAAAACGCTCGCGATTGTCCATACGTATGTAACACATTATGCAAATTTATTTTCACGTTTTGTGTACATTTTTCCATTTCGCCAATATGTTGAAGCATCAAAAATTCTAAACAAGACATTGATTTATCTCACATCTAAAAAATATTGATTAAATCAAAATACTAAATTAATATTTTTAATATATTATATATTGTTAATTTTAATTTATTAAAGTATAAAACGTGTGCCTATATGTTGTCTATTGGCTATATTCATCTTTCGAAAATAATGATATATTTTAAAAATGTAATTGCGTTGGCCAACAATTTGTTAGTTACTTCTTAATGCAATACATTTGTTGTTTGGAACATTTTATACGTGAAACTTAAATATCAGTAAGAGAGAGAGGGGGGGAGAGAACAGATACTTATAATAGATATATATATATAGATATGGATATAATAAATATTAAATATAGAAATGTTGATTTTAGACACTTTGTCGTACATAACGCAGGTAATTACAACATGCGCGGATAAGAACCTGTTTCTAAACTTGAAGGAATGTTTATTGCTCCTAGAAACTGTTGTGAAAGGTTTATCTGATTATCTGGAGACCAAACGAATGATCTTTCCGCGTTTCTTTTTCCTGAGCGACGATGAACTTCTGGAGATAATTGTTCAATCCAAGAACGTCGAAGCGATACAACCGCATTTAAAGAAGTGTTTCGAGAACATAAGAGAATTGAGATTTGAGAATCCAAATCTTAGGATAACGAGAATGTATTCTGCCGAGTACGAGGAGGTCGTACTGCGGCCGACGATCTATCCTGAGGGAAATGTGGAGAATTGGTTGGGACAAGTCGAAGATGCGATGCGCAATACTCTGCGAGAGATCATCGGCGAGGCTCTCGAAATAATAGAAACGATACCGCGCAAGGAATGGGTGTATATGTGGCCGGGCCAGGTAGTTCTTTGCGGAGGTCAAACACATTGGACTGCCCACGTGGAGGAAAGTATCACGAACAATACTCTGCTCGACTATTATAATTTGATGTTGTTGCAGGTATGTATTATGTGCTAATATTACATTAATATCTAATTAGATAAAGAGGGCTTGAGATATCTGTTTGCGGTTAACCACGTAATATTTTCATTTGTATGGGATAAATATCTGATTATTTCGTTTTTACTTTAGAATCTCGTAAACATTAAAACCCATTAGCATTAAAGTACTTCAAAGTCCAGAGCGTAAAAGAGTTTTTCCTTTTTCTTCCTTGTTTTTTCTTCCTCGCTCGTTCTTTTATATGGTAAAGTTTGTTAAGCAAATGCATCTCTCGACTTACACGACCTTTCTGATGTAGTGACATTTTCTTATGCGATAAAATGTTCAACAATTATTTAAAGGGTCAACTCGCTTCTTTGAAATTTTACGCTGCATATCATATTGTGCATAATTTTAATGAGCGTTAAATCGAAAAATTCTCTTGAAAAATAAAGAGGTACTGCGCGCGTATATATGTTCGTTTATACTTTATTGTATACATCAAAGAAAGTTTTACATTATTGATTCTTCTAAGAAGTAAAAAAATAAATTGCAAACAATCAGTACACGCTTGAGTAATATTTTATAGCTCGAAGAATTGCAAAAATTAATATGCGGTTCGCAAACTGAGGTACAGAGATTGATGCTGGAGGCTGTAATCACAATTGAAGTTCACGCCAAAGATGTTTTATATAAATTGATCGAAGAGAAAGTAACCAATGTCAATGATTTTGAATGGATTTCTCAATTACGATATTATTGGGTTGATAACAAGGATTTGAAAATTCGTGCGATAAACGCTGAATTTTCATACGAGTAAGTCTACCATGTATTCGATAAATTGTTGCCAAAATTATTAAAAAAACGGTTACAAACTGTTATGTTCGTAACTGTATTTAATAAAAAAAAATTTAAATATGTAATTAAAGAATTCAATGGAATAGAAGTTTTTAAGAGAAATAATTTAAGTTTATTAAATTTATTAACTTTTTTACTGTGTGAATTTTATAGTTTTATAACAGTATGCAATGCACTGAATTATTACACTAAAGTAGCTAATAAAATAATAAAGTTTTTAAGCATATTAAAACTTATACGCTTGTCCGAAATTGTTTACCTCTTTTATATTAGGCAGTTAAAACTTGTTCTACAGTTTAACAGCTACTCGTTGATTCTATGAAGCTGATGACACTCTAATTGCACTCCTAAATTCAATTTTAGGATCACTTTGAAGCTTATTTCGGGTATAAAAGGAGTACTGCAGCAAGCTCTCTTAGAAGCTTTCTAGAAAATAATGTCGTGCATGTTACTAGATAAGAAATTCCGCCTTGAAGCTATTACTTATATTAAATATTAGCTGTACAAAATATGTATTAAGCATTTTTTGTTTTTAAATTTTATTATATAAAAAAAAACAAGGGTATTGCTAAAGTAAAAATCTTTCTCGACAGGAATATTGCAAACAAATTCAATCGTATAGTCTCTATTTACACCTATTTATCACTTTAAAGTCATGCAAGAACTTGTATATTTACAATATAGTCGCTTAAATTATTGATTTCAAATATGAACCAATACATCTTGCACATTTTTGCGAATTCTACTTAAGTTGCAAATTTAATCTTTTTTTTCTTATAACGTATTTTGATTTTTTAAGATCAACAAGTTTTATCAATATTTATCAAATATATTTATAAATATATATTTTTAAATAAATGATTAATTATATAACTAAAGACCCTTGATATTAAAATTAATAAGTAACAAGGAAAAATGAGATTTGAGAGTCAAACGCGGTTAGTTGTGCGTGAGTTAATGCTATGTAACATTTAATTAATAATTTAATACAAATTATAAATTATACATTTTGGCTCAGATGACTCAAAGTAGAGCCGAAACGTACGATTTATAATTGGTATTAAATTATTAATTAAATGTTACATAGTATTAACTTACGCATGACTAACCGCGTTTGATTTTTAAAGCCCATTTTTCCTTGTTACTTATTAATTTAAATATATTTTTACTGTTTAAAATATATTTAATTAAAAGACGCAAAAACGTAATTAATGTATTGTAGCAGGTGCCTGTAACCCTTTCACAGAAGTCTTCCTTTATACCTTTGCTGTAGCTATATAGCTCTTACAAAGATGTATTAGTATTAATCAATTTATAATTCTATTTATAATTTATTTTCTAATCGATTAATATTTCCATGTCACTTACAGTTACTTATTGACTTTAAGTTATAATTTTGCCTTCAATAAAAATGTATCTCTGATAAACCCCACATTGTTGTATTATATTTTCTATATCTTTTGTAGATATGAATATTTAGGTAATAATGGAAGATTGGTAATTACACCATTGACTGATCGTTGCTACCTCACTCTTATCACTGCATTGCATCTAAAACTCGGCGGTGCACCATCTGGTCCGACAGGCACCGGGAAGACGGAAACCATTAAAGATCTCGCGAAAGCATTCGCGGTTCAGTGCGTGGTTTTTAATTGTTCCGAACAACTGAATTTTCGATCTATGGGCAAGTTTTTCAAAGGACTCGCCAGGTAAGCTATGAGCAATTTCATATCAATTAGCTATAACGCAAATTACATTAAGATCTTAAATCAATTAATTTCGTAGTAATCTCTTAATTAAATTCAACACTTTGCGATATTGCACAGCACCGGTGCGTGGGCGTGTTTCGACGAACTTAATCGAATCAATATTGAGGTTTTATCCGTCGTAGCACAGCAAATCATGACCATTCAAAGAGCACAACAATTACGAGCAAACAAGTAAGTAAACCGAAATGAAAGCTCGATGATTTTGAATAATTTAGGAATTGATAGTAGAATGTGGCTTTAACAATAGCTTCTTATTTTAGAAAAACATTAAACTCTCATGTAATTTTAACGGACATTTACCAAAAGCAGTTTAAATATTATTTAATTACAGAACCGTTTGATACGAAAATAAGACAAATAATTTATTAACTTAAAAATTTTTTCTTAAAAAATAAATTCTTAAATATAATATTAAATATTAATTTTGAGAAGTTTATAACTGTGTCACGTTTATTTCAGCTATAACTTCTCTAATTAATTTTACGTGTAAAATTTGCGTGAACTTGTAGATTTCTTTTTGAAGAAGTCGAACTTACGTTAAAGCAGTCCTGTGCTGTATTCATCACTATGAATCCTGGTTATGCTGGTCGAACGGAATTACCTGACAACTTGAAAGCACTTTTTCGGCCAGTGGCTATGACGGTGCCAAATTATGCTCTTATTGCTGAAATATCTTTGTTCTCGTATGTCTTTGTGGATGCCGGAAACCTTGCCAGAAAAATTACGACAACTTTTAAGCTGAGCTCGGAGCAACTAAACACACAAGTATTCTTATTTTTTCTTTTTTTCTTCTTTTATTTTTTTTCAGGAAAGAATAATAGAAAAAAAAATATTTTTTTATAAAAAAAATTATTTATGTACCTATTATTTAAAATTCTAGAATTTCTATATACTTTCCAATAATACGAATACTATACTATATCTATTTTATAGAACTGTGCTGAACATACATACAAAACATTTGTTAAAACATTTATATTTATAGATGATGTAGTTAGTTTGTCGCAAAAAATATCTCCACATTCAAAATTAAATTTAATATCATTAAGAAATATAACAGCTATGTACTAATTATGGTCTAAAATTAACTAACTTCGCAATTTTAATTAATTGTGTTTAAAATATAATATGACAGGATCATTACGACTTTGGTATGCGTGCAGTAAAGACTGTTATTGCGGCTGCTGGCAATTTGAAAAGAGAGCAAAAAGATCTTGCAGAGGATCAAATTTGCCTGCGTGTCTTGAAAAACGTAAATGTTCCCAAATTGTTGAAGGACGATTTGAAATTGTTTAATGGTAAGTTAATTTTAATTTTCAGAATTTTAAATAATACACAAATAATTTTTTAATTAAAAATGTGTTTTCAAATTAAATAGTTCTCTTTTTTTTCAAGTACACGCGCATGTGTATATACATACATACATATTACAATTTATTAATGTTGCCATTTGATTAAATTGCTAAATAAACAA
Source organism: Temnothorax longispinosus (assembly GCF_030848805.1). NCBI lineage: Eukaryota > Metazoa > Arthropoda > Insecta > Hymenoptera > Formicidae > Temnothorax > Temnothorax longispinosus. The sequence continues at coordinate 2,915,816 of NC_092366.1, forward strand.
ACTTCTTTCTTATGATCGATATCTTCCTCTATAGACATTCTTAGTATATTGTGCACTAATTGTAAGGGGCGAAAGTAGCGTTTTTCAGACGAGTGTGAAGTTTGTCGCCCGAGCCCGAGTAATTATTTTTTTATTTATTAAAATTAATATATAATATAATCTATAATTTTTGCGTACGTTGTACGTTTCTCTCTCGCACGATGTTGGGGACTCGATGCTCAATTCCCTTTCCATTTATGGGAGCTTTCCAGCAAGCGACACAAGTCGACACAAACGTCGTTTTATCTTTCTTTTTTGGCAATGAGTAACAAAGACAAAACGACACTTGTGTCGACTTGTGTCACTTGCTGGAAAGCTCCCTATATATGTTCTAAGATTTGCCTGTTACTTTACTTTCTGCCCGCTATACGGGGCAGAAAGTACTAATTTTCCTCCCTAGGGAGGAAAGTAACAACTTTCCTCCCAGGCGTGAAATTGGCCACTTTCGCCCCTCTCTACAGGCATGGAAAGCCGGACTTTCCGTGGAGGTGTTGTGAAAAAAAATAAACTTATTTGCTCATTATTATTCTCTTTTTCTAGGCATTATATCAGACCTCTTCCCAGGACTCATTGAAAAACCAGTGGATTATGGGATCCTAGAAGCAACCATTCATAGATCTATTAAGCAAATGGGTTTAGAAGACGTCGATGGTGAGTTTTTTACTTATAATCTGCATTTATCATGCGTTTGCGTAAAAAAATTAAATTTTTGTTGCTCTCGTTTAGCTTGCGCTTAAAAAAATGTGACAAATTGCTTGTTAAGCTACAACAGCCGTTCTCTCTTTTGCGGTTAAAGGATTATTTGTCTTCTTTTTATACATTCGCTAAAAAAGTTTAATTAAAATACCGACATATTTCAATAAGCGCATGATAATAATATTTATTCTTGTTCTTTTATTCATTATATATTTTTAATTATATGCAAAATAAAAACATTTTAATATATATAATTTTATTAAATGTAAAGTTATGTAAAATGTATTAAATATTTATACAGAAAATATTTTCTGATATGTATGTGACAGTTATATTATGTAGCGATTATATTGTAATTATGCGCACGCACGCACACAAAAAATTAAATGAACATAATAAGTAACAGAAACTAATTAGAGATTCACATGAGCCAAAAATTTAACTACAACAAAAATATATATATCTCTCTCTTTCTTTCTTTGTCTCTCGTTGCAAAATAATATAAATTAAAACAACATTTGCCAATTATAACATTACGTAATTAATATTGAAAATTTTGTACAAAACGTTTTTAATTATTTTTGTTATCTATTTATGTCACTCGCAAATAGATATTAATTTTATTAGTGTATAATATACACGATATAAAAAAATAAAATATGTTATGTTTATATCATATTAATTTTGTAATATAAATAACTTAGTCTTACTTTGCATCACACACATTAAATAAATAAAATTGTTTATCAAAGTTTTATAAAATTATCTATAAATTATATTTATTCTTCATGGCTAAATTGTATATTTATCGAATAGCAATAGTTATATATGTATAGGGTAAACTCGGGTAAGATATAGCTATAGAGGAAAGATGACCAATCCATGTTTATTTGGTACTAGATGATGAGTTAAATTGATAGAACATGGATTGACCATCTTTCCTCTATGGATCTTCTTACCCGAGTTTACCTTATATATAGGTATAACTAAATCATAAATTTTATATTAATGTATACATATTTTTAATATTGAATTAAATTATTCTTTGAACTGTTAACTTAAAAATGTGCATATAGAGGAAAAAGAAAGAGTAATAAATTTTTATTACAAAGTAAGAATATACTTTTAATGATTTCTTGTGACACACACACACACACACACACATACATACACACACCCAATATTAAACATTTGATACATCTTCTTATCGCGCAAGAGAGAGCGTGTTCGTGCTAATATCTATACTTTGTGAAATTATGGAAATCATGAAAATAAACGCAATCTGCGAAACGTGTCTTTGCACTAAAGCATCCAATTTGAAAGCGCACGCTAAATGTGACGACGTGGATTGGATCGATACCGGTATTCAGCATGCAGCTTTCGCAACTCGTCCGAGCATGCCGAGCATAGAATCTATTGAGTTGTAACTCTAATTACAGACTTCGTGAGAAAGGTAGTGCAGCTGTACGAAATTACTTTGATGCGTAACGGATTGATGCTTGTGGGTCCAACAGCGTCGGGAAAAACTACGGTGAGTGATAAGCAATTTACGCGATAGACATTTTTTTGCTTTTACATGTATCAAGTTGAAAAGCTTTCTTCCAATTTTTTAACTGAACTTGTTAGTATTCAGATCGACTCATACGATACGCCTATACGTTCCAAGAATAATTTATTTCAAGTTATAATATATCAGACGAGCAATCTGTAAATCCAATCAGGTTAAATAATGCATTATTTTAAAAAAATTTTCTGAAAATTTAAGAGTGGCTTGAAGTTTTTTGGATTGTTTAAAAAAGTAGGATTTCTTCACTGTAGTTTGAGTACATACAATTTATTTTAATATTACAAATCTGAAAATTTTAATCTAAATCTTTAAATTTAATCTAAAATTTAAACTCTTTAGATTATTCAAAATGGAAAAAAGATAGAAAGATATTCGAATAATAGATAACTAAATTTCTATAAAACCTTAAGATAACGGGACAATTCTAAAGCCCACCGTTCGGGCATTTTTAAATATAATTTTAATTTTGCATACCTATATTTTACATAATAACAATAAAAATAACATAATAATTTTTTAATAATAAATTAATAATAAGAAAAGAAAGATATTTATTAATGCACAATACCTTTAAAAAGAAATATATTATTTTTATATGTGATGAGAGATTTGCATGTAATTATATTTTAACTGAGAAACAATTTTTTTTTACAAAATATTACGACAGAATTAAAAAGATTCATGTAATGCTTTTTTGGAACATTTTAATTAATATAAAATTTTTAACTAATTATTCCTTGCATGTAATAAAATTAATGAGCTATAAATTCTCATAAATTATATTACAAGTAATATAATTCTCTACAACGCCAATTTGCATTGGATACTTTAAATTATACTGTTTATTTATTATTTCAAAATTAAAAATTTTTTTAGAATTTTAATTAAAAATTTCGCGAATTTGATTTGTTTTGTTTTACATAATAAACGAGAACAATTTTCTAGATTATTATATATATTATATAAATTATGTTAAATGTAGAAACGCGCGATAGTCTTTATTACTATTTAATATCTTTTAATCATAAAGAATTCGATTACATTATGCAGACATTATGCATTTATAACGCAAAATTCCAAATAATGTTATTAGTGGTAACCGTTGCAATGTACGGCATGCCGCAGTACCTCTTGTAGGTAGATTAATATGTTTGCCAATATCAGATATTCCTTGCATATATATACGTATTACCTCAGAATGTACAATATACTTAAAATATAAGCTCGATTTGAAAAGAGCTCTATATACATTCTTTTACTGAATAAAGAAATAAAATACTTATTATAAAAAGATAAACTATATTCCCTTAAAGAGGATAGAAAAGAAATTACCTATATATACGAACAACTTATCTTCGAAAAGAAAATGCGGTGAGATTAATTTTGAATATCTAAAGTAGGAAGTACGAATAATAATTACTATTACCTTCAAGTCTTTTCGAAAAACAACATTAATTTATTTACATAACATATAAATAAATAACATATCATTAAAAGAATAATATACACATAAATATATAATATATAGTATAAAATATTTATTATATATATATATACGTAAATGTTAAATAGTTGATCCAACACTCACTTAAATTTGCCATATTTGTTTAGATTAACATAAAGAAACCATGTGTAAGTAAGTTTAGAATCACAAAGCTAATTCAAAAAGATTTCAATAGATAAGTATGTCGATTATATATCCAAGGTATAAATACTTAAAGATGGTATACTTAAACATTTACTATACAGGAATAATTATTATTTACAGCGCTTCAACTTTTTAATAAATTTAAGTAAACAAAACAGTATACTTAAACGGATAATATAATTATTTTCGCTGACATAATCACATATAATAATAAAATGCATAGGAATTAATGAGATTCCACTTATCAACTTTAGTTGGTACTCTTTAAAATTACATACACACGCAACACACATACAAATACATACATATATACATGTATGTTTTAATACGTATTTTTTTCTTCAAAACTTATACAGTATGCTATATACAGGAATGCAGAACACGTTTACCATATATCGTGTGTATACATAGATATATATATATTGTACTTAATGGATTTTTCACTCTATATTATCTTAATTAAATTCTATTCTTATTTTTAAAATGCATACGCTCTATAAGTAACAAATATGAAGCAGGAGCACGGTCGATATATTTTTATAAAAACGATACAGAAATTTATAGAATATTTGTTTATATTTACACGTTACATATCCCGTTATAAATTATTCGATATATAATCATTTAATGATATACAGAATATTAATATACATTAGACTGTGGCATCTGTTGGTCTGTGGTTTGATATTTAGTGACTTTTAAAGTCATTTTCTTGACGGCGATGATGTAATGTTACAATTGATTTATCCACTTTGACTTTTAGAATGTCTTTCAATAGATTTTTGCAGTCTAACGCAATATACGTTATAAACGTAAATAATTATCAAATTATAAAAAATGTTTTCAAATATCACAAGAGATAATAAAATTGATTAGCAGTTTCGTGATATGTATAATATATAAATTATACTATATAATTTATTTATAAAAAAATGCATAAAATATTTTTTTGATGTATAAAACAGATTTTTAACGGAGTTGAACAATCGAATTAATTAATTTGTATACAGTATTTCATAACTACATATATTTGTGACTTTAGTTTATAAATAATGTGAAAGAAATCTGCATATTATCCATACCATTCTGTTACATTTTTCAAGAAACGACACGTGTACGCCTTTATGTGCGTAAAAAGAACGCATAAAGTATTTGCCAGACACGTGTATCGGCGCAACCATTGAAAAGTATTATAATAGCAAGTTTCCATGACAAGGCTTTCACTCGACTGAATAGCAATAAAAAATGTGTTATTAAGAAAATGAAATTTCGTATATGTATTATAATTTAAATAAGCGATTATAATACTTTTTATCAGTATCCGTCTATTCTTGAATCATTAAACATGTATCTTTCTTTGATATGCTCCCTTTGCTTTTCCATAAATGTATGTGTGTATGAGTGAAGAAAAACTGAGAAATCAAAAGTATTAAAATATTTTAATATTTCTCTTCACACACGTGATAAAAAGTAACGAAACTACCTTATATAAACGATTGTCATATAAATTTTTTAGGAAGTTTATAAAAATACTTAAAAACGGATTATTATTAACAGTCGTATATTGATAACAAGTACAGATTATTTGATATAAACAAATAGATTTTATTATACGTGAAGCAAATAGTTTTATATTTTACATGTAATAAATATATGTTATGTGCAAAGCAGATTTCTGGCTTAATAGTACTCTGTTCGTTAGTATTGCATTAGGCACAAATCCGTAAAAGAAAACTCACGGAAAACTGGTTTATCCAGCATTTTAAGTGGAATTGCATGGTCCCAAAAGAATATCCTCTTCTATACGTTACGGGTGAAATACCGAAAATTTTTTTCCCAGTGATTTCCCCAGACGAGCTTCTAGTCAATCGATCTCTGTCCTAATTGCGCAAAAAAATAAAATCTATGTGAAAGAGACGTGATAACTCGATTTCTTTTACGTCTGAGTTACATACCAATACACATGCGCAACTTATGTTCGATGGTTTTTCTCTTGGCAAAAAGTATCAGTGTTTCTGGCAGCGTTTTTGATATTTTTTTTTGTTTCTCTTTAATTACTTAATTATTCTTATAGTAAATTAATTTAATGTGTTAAATTTCATCGTATAGATTTTTTTTATAAAACATTCGAAAAAATACCAAAATCCTCCCCAATTTATTAGAGTACTACTTTTTAAAGTAGCACTTTCGGAAAGCATTGATTTTCAAACTTTTAATTTATAATTTGTCTAAAATAAATGCTGGCTTTCTGTTAATGTCTGTATTAAAGAAAATTAAATATTACTTTGTCGTCACTGAAATTTTAGTTCGTCATTTTAAATGAGACTAAATAGAAAACTTCCAAAATCATCTTTTACTCTTTTATTTACTTCGATTACCATGCACTTAGAAATTTCCAGTAGGCAGATATAATTATATAGGATTGTATTAAAAAATAACAAAATCAATTTAATTCAGTGAAGAAATGTACTAATACTTGAACATTCTGACATTTATTCACTACCTGTATTGCAAAAATAAATTATCCTATATTATTTTTTTTACTTCTTGAAAAGATAAAAAATTTAAATGATGAATTCTACGATTATCTTTAAATTAGGTCCCATAATTTGAAAATAATTGCCATATTCCTTGATTATCAGTGATAATTCTCTTATTATAATATATTAATAATTCATATATTCACGTAGAACTGGTTCCATGAATATATGAATATTTCATTCTCTCTCTCTCTCTCTCTCTCTCTCTCTTTCTCTCTCTCTCTCTCTCTCTCTATTTATTTATACATATATAGAACATATATGTATATAGGGTAAGTTAAGGTAAGATGCCAGTAGGTCGAAGATGCCATTGTTAATATTTCGTTCATTATCCGGTAGATGGTAATATTTTCTAATCGTTGACGTGAGATTGTTCATATAATACATGCAAGCTTATTTATACACAAATACTGACGTATAATTTTTGTATTTTTATATTAGATTTTAGGTTTTTAAATATCGTGAATGTTACAATATATTCGATAAATGAATGTTTAAAACAAAAATTTTTCTGAAATTGTGTTTACTAATTATTAATGGTTAAACAGTTCAGTGTTAAAAAGAAATCTATGTTTTTGTAAATGTATTACACATCATTTATTGAGTGCTACATGTCTGTCATAGTACTTGCATCTTCCTCCATTACAGGCATCTTACCCAGGCATAGGGTTTTGCAGGGATAAACATATAATCAAATTACAACACTTTTCACACATGATATCTTTTAGGGTGGCTATTTTCAGCACTGCTATATATGAAAGCTTAAGTATCATTTTGCAAAAATTCCGAAACGGTTGGACTATTAACTTGTTCATATTTCTATAATATTTCTTAACTGTGACATCTTAAATTCCCTCGACTTACCCTATATATATACATATATATACATGTATCCCTCTTTTCTTTCAAGTAGAAAGTACATGACGTGAAAACAGAACATCGATCGTTTCTGATGCGATAATCAGAGGCTGCAAATGCAATTATAATGAAATTCAAGAATGAGACTCAAATTTATCTGTTTTTTTTTTTTACATATCGCAGTGTGTTTATTAATTCGAAAAAAATTTTTTTAAATCTAATAAAATTAAAACCTTGATATTATATTTATAAATATTTCAAAGCAATTTTGCTATCTTCTTATATTTCTGAACTTTTATGTTACAAACATAAATGGAAATAAATTTTAGTAAACGTTATATCTCACCGAATCTGTTATTCACATACAGAAACTGTGAATTTACATTACTATTATAGACATCACAGACGCGCGCTACGCGCGCGCTATTTATCTTTAATATTTCACTGTTATTATTACGCTATTAACCGTACTATTAACCACACAACTGTCAAAATATGCCATGAAGTAAGCGCAGAGAGAGAACCAATCGGCATCGCGAAAAAACGACAACAATACTTTGATAGATCATACAACTACATGCAAGATTCGTGAATCCTCTACGTCAGTCCAGTATTATATCGTTCCAAGTTTTACAACAACGTTTTCTTATTTTCTGACATATATATTTTGTTAAATCTGTCGTCTAGTCGTCGACGTCGAACTTAAAGTCACAGATGCGTAAAACACGTCTGGCGAAATGGTGTGCCCTTTCGAGGCGATTCAGGCAAACAGGATCATCTGGAATTTATCCTTGGATTTACGCCCACAAAAGCCTCGACGATTTGGGTTAAAACCTCGGTTGAAACCAGACACCGATAGGGGAGAATCATCGGCCAAGGAGCGCTGATGTTTCACGGGCTTACCGATTCCCTAATGCATGGTCACCATTAACCAACGATTTAATTTGATCTCTGTCGGATCTTTAAAAAGAACGAGATGCAAGCTATACATATGTACCTTTGTGGACTGCAGTGATACCGAGTCATACTCTTTAGGATCCTGCGCAGTATCTGCTCCAAACATCGACGGAACGTGATTCCGCACATTGCGTATAGGAGGAAATTGATGCTGAAGTTTGTATAATAGAGCAGCATGAAGAACTGCTGAAGACACCAGAGTGTCTCCGGTGTATTCTTCTTTGCCAAGGCGAAGAAGAACACACATAGACGAATCACGTAGCTGAAACAGAGCGAGAACTCGACTCGTATAATGCAATTTCCGTGCAAATTCGATTTCACCAAGAAATATTAACTATGTCATTTCCACTGTAAACTGCAATTTACATCTATTTCACAATTTATCTCCTTTGAAAAAAAAAATCGTAGACTTTTACTGCTTATTATGAAAGAATATACATATATATGTATATATTGTGACAAGATTCACTTTTCCTTCAAACTTGATAAAAAAATTTTAATTTTATAAAAAGGCATAAATATTTACACGCAGAACATCATCTCTAAAACTTTATTTTCTCACATTATTACTTTGATATAGTAAATATTAAATAATAAATGACACAATGAAATTCTACTATAAATTATATAAATTTGTTTAAATAAATTAAACTAAAAGCTCGAATGTATGTATATATTCCTATCATTAAACATATAAACTATATTACTCGAGTGTAAATTATTCGAGTAATGCAACAGTCTATATATAATGTTTCCATGATAATATTGAAAATATTTTCGCGCGGCGCGGAGGACAATTATAAACCTTCTACAACATGTATTAAAGAAACAATGTGTAATCTAATCCGATTACATAAATTTAATTATTTGTATGTGTTTATAAGCTATAAAGAAAGATTCAGTTTAGCAAATATCACAAGCACATGAAATTTACAGTTAGAAGTCCGAAACACAAAGTGGAAAAACAAATAGGAAAAGCGTAAAAAATAGAAATATATATAATATAACGAAGATGCTCACCTTGGTAGATTAAGCAATATAAAGACTGTGCTAATAAGCACGAGCATTTTAGTGATGCTCTCCTGATTGAATCTGGTCGATCCGAGATTCCGACAAGATGACCTAACGTCTGCGAAGTGAAAAACAGATTCTATGTAGCTTTTGCATCTACTCAGAGGCATAAAAGAATAAGAAGCTTATTTTATAGCTTGATGAAAATGTGTCTTTTTAATTTTAAACAGAAAACTTAAAAGTTTTATGAGATCCAACCCTCTATTTTTTATTATTGTGTAACATTTGAAACTTTTATTAAGTCATGCAGTTTATGATTTTAATAATGCCAGACCGCAGTTATAAAAATCGTGCAAAAGATAATGTTTCCAGGAGAAAACCGCTTTGTGAAAGAATCCATTTTGAATTCCGTAAAGAAAATATTGACAACGATTATAATTTCTTATCGCGAGAGCGCGCGATTCTTATCTTATACGATATACTATGTGAGAGATTTGTAAGAGAGGCTCGAATCTCATGTCGCAATAGACTTAACTTACGTATACACGGAGCTTCTATTTCGGTTATCTGACAGACGTTCCGCGGTGTCGACGGCGGAGCAGATGTAGGTTGATGCCGGGAATGGTTCTTGGACGAGTGAAACGATGATTGCTGGGAGGGTGGTCTTCGCGTTCCATTCGTGCCCACGAGCGAAACCAGGTTTATATTTCCACCGCCGCCGTTATTGCTGCTATTGGCACTCTGAAATTTTTGTAAAGTACTGCCTTCACTTCACTGATATCTATAAAACCTGTCAATCTTCGCTTTATTCGCTACGCAGCTGATTCGTTCACGCATGAACGTTGGTCACGAGGATATTACTTTGGAATTGTTTTTGTGTTTGAGACAAGATTTGTCGCATAATTTTCAGAAACAGCGACATGCGTGATAAACTCGAAGCATAACAAAATAGCACATCTATGAAATATTCAATTTTATTTATTGCATTATTAATACAAATATTTTTGTATATATGTAATATATTTTGTATATGTATATACCTTACTTGTATGTTACAAATTTGTTATAGCGTAAAAATATAATTTCATAATAAGAGAAAACAAGACTGCTATATGATACACAATCGAATAAGATACAAGCCGTTTTCGGTCTAAGCTTAGATCTTAGGCAGCTCAATATTAATTTTCCGTATATATGTATTAATACATATACATATGTATATTCCAACTTTTTACTGCGCGCCAATTACAGTCGGACTTGAAACACAGCTATCGTTGGAACATTAAAAACCCTTCCCTCCCCGGAATTAAATCGACGCGATTCTAAAAACTGCAAAGAATTTATTGCGAAAAATATTACCTCAGCCAGGCTTCGAACCTGGAACTTCACTCATTCCGTGAAGGGTGTCGTAGATTTGTCTCGTTTTCTCTTATTATTTATTTCACGTCGCCTGAAAAAAAACGTTTCAAACTATTATTAAACGGTTATTGCGAAATATTACCACATGCCTCAGTGGTCGAATTGGTCACCCTTCACGGAATGAGGGAAGTTCCAGGTTCGAATCCTGGCTGAGGTAATATTTTTCGCAATAAATTCTTTACAGTTTTTAGATAATTAAATTGCGACGATTTAATTCCGGGGAGGGAAGGGTTTTTAATGTTCCAATGATAGCTGTGTTTCAACTCCGACTGTGATCGGCGCGCAGTAATAAGTTGGAATATATATATGTATATGTATTATAATAAATAATACATAAGTACGAAAAATTAATATTGAGCTGCCTAAGATCTAAGCTTAAACCGAAAACGGCTTGTATCTTATTCAAGTGAATATCATTTCAATTTAATGCAAATAAAATATAATTTAATCAAAAAATATAAATTTTATATGGAATTTGCATTATAGATTTTTCAACTTACAGAAGCTTATAAAGAGTTATGTGAGATGTTTACAGAAAATTCTAATAACGTATGCAAATTCTAATAAATGTACTCACGGATATACACTTAGTTATCAGTTGTCACAAACATTTGAATATGAATAATGTCTTTTCATTCTTTTCAATACATCATCTTCTTCAGATATGCCAGTCATGATATAATTATATAATACATTGTGACAAATATACGCCTAATATTTGTTAATATATTTTGCTCATGAGCAATGTTAATATTATTTATATTACATCTTTAAATATAATATTACCTGTTTTACCTGTTCTTAAAAGTAATAAAGTACTTTTAATTAATGTTTGACGTAAAAAGAATGTGAATGTTTTGTTAACAGCAATCTTTTCATAAAAGAACACATATGTATTAATAATACTGTAAAAGATTGCAGATTGTGCAAAATTAGGATAAAGACAACTTTTTATATTTTTTTACATAAATAGCGTTAAAAGAAAAATTTTAAAATTATATCAGCTTTTTAATAAAACACCATATAATCTCCGACGACTCTAGTTTATTTTGTCCAAAAATGTTACAGAAGTTTAGGATTTTATACTTATCTAAAACGAATAATTAAATTAAGTTTCTTGCACTACATTACACATACAAATTCACATTTTGTTTTACATTAAAATCCTAACAAACAATATTTATATGGAGTAAAATTTTATATAAACATATACTATGCTTTGAATTATACACAGCAAGCTCCATAAGATGTGAGATAGTAACTGAAATAAACATGAACGAGCAATGCACAAAGTGCAGCGTAATGCATTCACAGACACATATAGTGACTAAACTGCATGCATGTAGAATTTTTGCATAAAACGCACCTAGTGCGCCTTTTAAAACGTGCTTCATAAACATGCATTCTCTTGTAAGTTACACAGTAAAGAAGGGATACTTTTTTTCACGTTTATCCAATTAATTTATAATAAACCGCTGATGATTTTTACTTCAACTCAATATATAACTTATCAAAACATATATTATGATAAAATTATTTTACTTTGGCTCATAAAATACAAAATCTTCATAGAATATCAACAAATTAATAAACGGCGATACGAGTCAGGCGCGGTACGTGGTGCGCAAGTAAAGAAATTAATAGTTACAGAAGTAATGAATTACAATGTATATAATATACATATACATATATTCCAACTTAATAAACTGCGCGCCGATTATTTGTCGGACTTGAAACACAGCTATCGTTGGAACATTAATACCCTTCCCTCCCCGGAATTAAATTGACGCGATTTAATTATTTTCAAAAAACTGTAAAGAATTTATTGCGAATATTTCATAGAATATTTACTAGAATATTTCATAGAATATTTATTTAAAAAAAACGAATGTAATATATGGTGCACCTATGTATTCCACAATTAATCCGTAAACTTGATTTTTATAATAGTTTGGTTTAAGTTGATTTTAATTTAAATTAAAATAACATGATCAATTTCGACAACTTTATTTATGTATTTTGAAATATTTTATTATATACTTAATAAATAGACAATAATAATAAATAATATTATTTACAAGAAAATATATATTTGACACAATTGATATATAAGGAGAATAGGCCATTCATTCAGCTAATATAAGTGAAAAGATCCAACAATTTATTGATATCCCGCATTCGTACAAAGTGTTAACCGGATTATTTAGAGGAATCCTTGGGGTGCCAATCATAGTAGTACACATATAAAGTGTGTCTATCCATTTTTCAAATCATCATTTTCATCATTATCACATTCAGTTGATAGAATGCTGTGTCCTTAATTGCGAACTTCCATTCACCTTCAATCTTCATCAATTTTCTTGTCAGAATAACTATTGAATAATTCTCAAAAGCTTCGATAACATGGAAATTATTCTCATTCATAGCTTGAAATTCTATATCAGCAAATACAAAAGTTAAAATTTTATTACATTATATCGATGTATCAAACGTTCGTTGTGGAAAACTACCATGTCAATTTTATTAGAATTTTAGCCATATATTCCAATTATATAATATCCTATAGAACTCGAAACTCACTCCGATTTGTAATCAAAATAATTCTATAAATATTTATTTCATGAATCTTTTTATCTTTATTAATTTTTTTTTAATTAATAAATACATAATTATGTAAATATATTTAAAGATATCTATATAAGATATATAGATATCTAAGATATATACTTTAATTCGAATTTTTCTCAAAGATTACGCAATTGATTAATCAAAAATTATTCTACACTTTTTTCTATTTTTATACAAAAAATTATCTGCTATTTCATTCTATTATGGTTTATTGTTGACGCCTTACACATCGTAAATAAAAAATCCATACATCATCGATTAACCTTCAACTCACTTAATTCTCGCAACTCACTTACTCAAGAGAACAAGTTTTAACACGCCAATAAAAGTGAATTCATGAAAGACGTAGTAAGTCAATAATAGTATCATCGTCCTCAAATTTTTAGTTAGAAGAATTTTTGCACTCAACGTCCTTATTTTTAATTCAAATCTGATTTATTAAAGCGTGTTTTTTTAGAGTTATCTATCTTTTTCTGTATATTACAAAGCGATAAAGAAAAGCCTGACAAAACAATTTCCATGAACAGATGAGCTCTGAAATAATAAATAAGAAATATTTATAATTATGCTTTGTAATTTGTAAATTAAAGAATAAATAATAAATCTATAAAAATTGATAAAAATTGTAGACTTGTATAACTAGAAAAGAAGACTGGATGTTTATATTATATGTGTCACATTGTTAAAAGAATTAATGTATTTTGGCTTTATTTCTAGATATATTACTTTTAAAATTTTGTGACATTATTATTATAAGAATAAGTGTAGTCAAAAAGAAGTAAATTTATAATTTGTGATAAAAATAACAATTATTAAATGTTATTTATACTTGTTGGATTAGTGTTTTTTCATTTATCAGTTACGATAAATTGAAAAAGATACAAAACATAATATGATAAAGAATATTGTGCTTTTATTATTTATATATTGAATCAAGTAAAAATAGGCAATAACAATTATAAATTATTAGTAGAACATATCGTATTCTCTCTATTGTTTTATTAGAAGTTTGTTGGACAATGATATTGATAAAATAGAAAGCCAATTGACCTCTAACCCAGCTTATTTGAAAAAACGAGCTTCGTATATTGATAAGAATATGTTTGCGAAGAAGTGCACCATCATTTCAAGAAGATAGTCAAAGTCAAGTGACTTTATGACATTCATATATCTGCGCACTCACTCAACGTTATATAATTTCATCGTGGCATACGTGCAGTAGCCAGTCATAAAATCTCACGCGTGGTGCGTGCATCTTACATCGCCAGATCTATCGAGTTAACCGTTTCCGATTAGACAGAAGTTCTAACGACAATTAACGAAGCTAGTACGATAATGTAATTTGTGCTTCTTCTTCTGGTGCCATTAATATTAACGACCAAGTGTGGAAAGCGTTTCAATCCGAAACTGCCAGACAATTAGAACTTAATCAGGAAAGTTTTTTTCTCGTATAACTAATTTGGAGATTCGCGATGGAGCCATCTACTTTGCTTCTGACTATTCTGGCAGCGAGTATTTGCTTATATTATTTTGTTCTAAGCAAGTTAACTTACTTCGAGCGACGGAAGGTCCCGCATCTGCGACCGATTCCACTGTTCGGCAACATGGCACCTTTCTTTTTTCAACGTATAGCCCATATGGAGCATATACAAAAGCTATACAATCTTTTCTCGAACGCAAAATACTTCGGCCTCTACGATTTTATGACCCCAATCTACGTCATCCGTGATCCAGATCTGATTGCCACGATTGCCATCAAGCAGTTCGACAACTTCTGTGATCATAACAACTTCGTGAACGAAACTCTTGATCCGATAGCCGCTAGAAATCTGTTTGGCCTGAAAGGGGATCACTGGCGCGAGATGCGAAAGCTTCTTAGCCCTAGTTTCACGTCCAGCAAGATGAAGATGATGTTCGGACTTATGACTCAGTGCGTCGAGAACTTCGTCGATTTTGTGGCAACGGAATCCGGGAAAACCGGCAAGACATATGATATGAAAGAATTACTGGGCAGATTCGCCAACGATACAGTGGCCACGTGTGCCTTCGGCATCAGCGTGGATTCTTTTAAGCATCCGAACAACGAGTTCGTCTTGCTTGCCAAGAAAGCAATGATTTTTGACAACTGGATGTCCTTCAAGTTCTTCATGCATAGAAATTTCACGCTACTTGCAAAACTCCTCAAGCTCAGAATGTTTGGCCCAAAGATAGAGAATTTTTTCAAAAATATCCTTTCCACCACTGTTAAGACCAGGGACGAGCAGGGAATTTTTCGTCCGGACATGATTCAGTTGATGATGGAGACCAGGAACAAAGGTAGCGGACCTAAGTTCGACATTGACGAAATGACCGCCCAGGCATTCGTTTTCTTTCTCGGCGGATTCGATAGTACCTCAACAACCATGAGTTTTATAGCTCATGAAGTCGCTGTCAATCCCGATGTTCAGAGGAAATTAAGGGAAGAAATTGATGATGTTGTCAGACAGACCAACGGTAAACCTACCTACGAGGCCATCAATCGAATGAAGTACTTAGACGCCGTGGTAAACGAGACTCTCAGAATATATCCGATAGCATCTTTCATAGACAGAAAATGTGTCAAAGAGACCGAATTGCCACCAGCGACTTCAGACGGCGAACCAGTCATAATAAAGCCTGGAGAAAACATATGGTTCCCAGCTTTCTCTCTGCATCGCGATCCACAGTATTATCCGCAGCCAAACAAATTTGATCCAGAAAGATTCCTTAACGATCAGGTGGACAATTCGGTCTATATACCATTTGGTGTCGGACCCAGAGTCTGCATAGGTAATAGATTCGCCCTAATGGAAGCAAAAATTATGATGTTCTATCTGCTTTGGCGTTGCGATATCGAACTCGATGTTAAAACCAGAAATCCTATTGTATTTACAAAGAAATCATTTGTCATGATGCCAGACGTTGGCTTTTGGTTGAAATTGCGAGCGAGACAATCAAAAACTCCTGTTACACAATTATCGAACGGACATGGAATTGAGGGACAGTGATGAAGCATATTTACAATTCATCAAGCATGGAATTATATACTTATATAAAGTTGCTCTTTCAAATTGTAGCAAGAATCCACTTTTCCTCAATTATATGTATATATAAAATAATTTAAAATTTTCAGCAAATTATTTTTTTAAAATACGTATCGTGACTTTAAAAAAGTTAGGTAAAAATTTCTCAATATTTAGTATGTTCTTATCCAATACAGCAATTGTAATATTATTAATATAGATATTCAATATTTTCATTTTTTTGTTTATACATAAATCAAGTAACTTTTAGTGATAATGAAAAAAATATTATGAATAGCTTATTATTCAACTTATTACATAACTTCACAAATGGTTATGTATAAAGTATTTGAAAAGAGTGGCAATATTTTTAATTAAATCTAATTTTTGTGATAAATATAAAATGATAGCTTTATAGGGAAAAAATATAAATTTTTCTTTAAAATATTTTAAAGAAAAATCATAATTTTCAATTACAATTCGAGACGAGATTTTAAATCATTATATCGGTAAAATTGTACGATATTGCTTCGACGATCTATAAAAGAAATAAAGTCAAAAAAACAAATAAAAATTATATAGATATAGAAAAAGAAAATTACTTTTCTCTTTTAATGTTTTTATATTTTTTAATATTGCATATGTATGTTTTTAGTTATATAAGTTTAATGAAGTATAACAAATTCAATCTTTTTCTAATACAAAATCTTGTAAATCATGTTTTTATTTTTTTCAATATAATAAATGTAATAATGTAATTGTGTGTATGTGTGTGTGTGTGTGTGTGTGTGTGTGTGTGTGTGTGTGTGTGCACGCGCGCGCGTGCGTGAGGAAAAATTAAGATCAAAATTGATTATAATGTTATACGCGTACAAAAGAATTGATATATACACGAGATCATTAAATTCATATATTCTAGGACAGTAGAATGTTTATACTTATCATTATCATTAACACAGCAATAAAATTGTTAATTAATCTATAAGGTTTGTTTTTGTCTGACCAGACCGAATAAATTTTTCGCAAATAACTAAATTCTTTGGCCGTTTTATATTATTTAACTAAACTCTTATTAAAACACAAATAGAAAAATTATAGTTTTTTATTTAAAGAAAGTGATCATTTCTTGACTTGATCGTTTTTTTATACCTTGCAATTGAATATAAAAATCAATTCTGTACATGCAAAACAATATAATATTAATCTACTCAATATGTTTATAAATCAAATACATTAGTTAACGAAGTACAAGCCAAGAAATATTATTAATATGTTATTAGAAAAATCTTCAATACTTTTTCTTATTTAACTCTGTTTTAATTTTATTATGTTTGAATAAATCTTATAATATTAGACATAAATATTTCCTTATTCTGTTCAAAAATATACAACAATGATGTTGTTGAAGTGAGATACATGTATTTTTAGTTAGTCTTTAACCCAACTCAATTTGTAAATGATAAACTTCATGTGTCAATAATAATAATCTTAAAACAGTAAGATAGCACAACTTATTAAAAGACTATCAAACTCTGATGCAATTTTACGACTTTCACATCTGCGCACTTGAAGTAGAATTAATCGATACAGAGTAGAGAAGCAATTTTTATATCTTGCACATTTTTAGATAACATATCAGAACGATAAGCTATCGTTTATTGATCGTGTAAGCGATCTAAGCTTTTAGATAAAAGAATAGAGAACTAATAAAATTAATGGTATTAATACATTTACTAGATTTATTCATAGTAGAATTAATAATCTTGTATATCTTTGTGTTACGTTACTGATATTAATTTATCAATCGAATATAAAAATCATTCGCGATCTCCAATCTGACTAAAATTTGAATCTGATTAGAATTTTCATGATGTTAAATAAAAGACATTCTTCATAAAAAGTTTTTTGATTAAAATGACAAGCGGGGAAATATAAGACTATTATTATACGAGAATGCTTATTAAATGAACATAAAACTGTGAAAATGTAAATAAACTATGTTCATAATTTTATAAGGTTCACTTTAAATATAAATTATATGTAAAGTTGATCTTGTAAATTACTTTTTTCGTCACATTTAATAGCCTCTATTTAAATATTTGAGGTAGAAAAAAAAAAGAAAGAAAGAGAGAGAGAGAGAGAGAGAGAGAGAGAATGTGTCAAAAATTAAAAGCATGGAAAAAAGTAATTGATAAAAATTTTACATTTATTTTATTCACTATAAGTATTTTCATAAAGAGTATAAGTATACTGTAGCGTTAATCGTTTTGATATTAGATGCAATAATTTTCATATCAAATTTTTATTTATATTCAGGTAACATTTTGAAGTTAACGGGCCATCTAATATGATTATTAAATTAATTATTATAATCAGTTTTTTTCTTCAAGAAACATTTTGTAATAGATCGTCTTAAAATGTCTTAAATCATGTATATTATACGGAATTTATTATTAATTTTGTTATTTGTATAAATGATTATACGCAGCATCTATCGAGTATCACTATATATATTTATAAAGAAAATTATTCTCACTCAGTATCACACATTATTTAATTATTATAATATCTCATCTTTTATTAATAAATAATATCATGGAGAGATACATCGCCTCTCATACAAATGCTTTGTACGGAAATTTCGAGCAGTCAGTAAAGCACAGCGGTAATAAATTCTATTCTGATGCATTATATATCCATGCAAAATGCATAGTCTAAGAGAAGACATGTTTGATGTATAACGCCCATTTATTTTCACAAATAGGAATGCATTTCATGTTTTTTATGAATATCGTTATACGATAAATTATCATATAAATATTCAATAAACTATCATACCTTTTATCTGTGCATTCAATAACAGCGGATTTAACTAAGCCTCGTGAATTTAAATACTTTAATTTATAATATTAAAATTTAAATTTAACAACAAATTGAAATGTTAAATATAAATATAAATAATTTATATAATATATTACATTAAATTTTAAATGTTACGTGAAAGATATACATATAAAAGAGTTATATAAAATTATGTATTTCTTTATTTTTGTATATATGCGAACGCTTGGATTAATCATCCAATAGTATGCATTTAATAATTATGCAAATATTAAATCTATTATAAACGAAAAAAATCTAATTCTAATAGTAAAGAAATTGGTTCTTTTATTTAATCAAAATTTAATACAGGCTTTTTCACAACAAAACTTTAATTTTTGCATCTCTTAATATTTTAATATTAAATATTTTGACACAATCATGTTTTGAAGTAAGATTCTTCTGAAATGAAATTTATACTTTGCGATAGTTTTGATCTTATCGATACCATTATAAGAGCCCGGAAAGTTTAATTGACTTTTTAAATCTTGTGATCTTATTATCATTATGCAAACAATTCGCCTAGTTCGTATCATAGGATACAGGTATGTGATAGGATACGCTAGGTATATGATACAAAAGTGTTTTAAAGTTATTTATCTGCAGAAAGTTTGAATTTTCTAAAAATTTTTTAATTAACAATATTATATAAATAATTTATTAAACATATGTTTAGTTTAATTTGTAAAGGCAAAGTAAATTGTACAAATTTATAAGAAAATATATTTTTTTTCTGAGACGATTTAAGATATTAGTTTTTCACAATCAAACATATTGTATTAAAAATTAAAAATGTATAAAAACTAAATGTGTTGATCTTTTATCAAACATTTGTTACAAAAAATTAGTTATTTATTTAGTTGCAAAATTTTTATCTGGAGAAAATCTTATGCAATAATATTAAAATAATTTTATATAAATATAAAATGGTTATATATGCAAATTATGTGTCATATGATCTATGCCGTTAATAATTATACACTGAACAGAAACGCGTAATATTCTCACAGTTGTATCACTATTGGTGTAAAATTAAATTATCGACACTTGGAATAATCATGTTGTGGTTGACGCAAATCGAACACATTCAAATCATAACACTCGAAACCGTTTCATGTCACAAAGAACACAATAGTGGACAATGTAACTTTACTTTTGAATTAAATGTTATTCCGTAAATAAATATTCAATTATAAGAAAGATTTTATAAGATAATAAAATATAATAAAATATAATTCTTTCATTTTATAAAATAATATTATGGGAATAAATGTTATATCTTGTATAATATCATGTTAATTATGTTAAAGTTATACCACTACAATTATTATAAATCTGAGATATATTTACCATAAATATAAGATAATTTTTATTTATTAGAAAAATTGATCAAAATATTGTATATATTGTACATACAAAACAGATTTTTTGTGGTATGATTAGTATGTTTAGTATTTTTCGTTAAGAAAAAGATTAAACTTTTTTTTTAAATAATTCTAATTTTTTTTAATAATTCCTATGTATCGTATACATTAATACATATAATATTATAGTAATTTTTTACCTTTATTGTATTATTTATTAGATGCTTACAGATTTATCGTCATTTCATTGTAAATAAACTTGCAATTGATTAATGACCAAAAATGTATTCACAATCTCAAGATATTACAAATAAAATTTTTTTTTAATTTACATCTTTTTTCTTTTAAGCAGGATGGATGGCTGAATATAAAATGCAGGAATAGTCAGTGTACATGTAGATTCAATGCTTCATCGATTATACATATTGAGAAATAAGATATTACCAATTAGTCTGACTGTATGCATTCTATTATATTATATGAGGTTGTGCTATTATGCTGAAAAAGATACAACAAATAATTCTTATCTGCAAATAATTATGTGCGATGTACAGATTAGTTTAAGTTTTTAAGTAATTCCTTTGAAGGTCTGTCGTTACTGATAGTCTGATCATTAAAAGTCTATTTTGTTTTACAAATGTCGGTTAAACCTTTGTTAAACTAAGTTGAGTTAATCTTTTTTGGCTCTAGAACTAAGATTAGGAGAAAGATAAACATAGTCAGTAAATTAATCTTGAAGTTAATAAATATTTGCAAAACTGGCAATAAGTTTGAAAGCTTTACGCACAAAATCAATCTGCGGCTAAATTAAAACTAAGAAAAAAGATTGTAAGAAACGGGTGGCAATCGACTTTATTTCAAATCTAAGATATTTTTAAAATACGATTGATAAAGAATATAAAAAGTTCATTGATCGGCTTGGAATATGCAAATAAATATTAAGTTAACAAAATATATTGAATGAATAATGTATGATACAATCTCATATTATTTTATTACGAGTATTGATTTTATTCATCAATAAAATCAACAAAAATATTATTTTATTGATATTCCTTGATCCCACTTTTCCACGGTTGTTAATTTATTAAAAATAAATAAATTTTTTCATTCGATCAAAAATATATTATTTTTAATCATTATTAATTTAAATAATAGTAATAATATAATAAACATTATATATATTAAATAAATATATAAAGAGAATATTCGAATGTTTGTATTCCGAAATATTGTTGATATATTCAACGATTGAATTTATTGTACATGGCAAAGTATATGTATGGCATTGTACATGAAAAGAGGGCAATCGCCGGAATTTTGTCCCGAATACCAGGATATAAATAATACGATGGTTCCGCTCGAAGCAGACTGTGCTCTTTTCTTCAATCCTTTGTTAAAAGAGCAATATTGAAAAGGCAATGTTGAAAGTCCATATCTGTTAAAATGTATCCAATCCTGCTTTCAATTTCTCAAAAAATATAAGACCCACTCGGAAGAGCACAGATAAAAAAGAATATGAAATATGTAAATTATTCTCATTCTCTCTTCAATTTTATTCTTACAGGGTCATTACGTCTTTTAAATTTTACAATATTTCTGCGTAAAATTATCCTAACATCAATGTTTCAAATTAAATTGTTTTATGCACTATAGTATTATTAAAATGAAAAAATATAAAAAATAAGAACTAATGAAAGCATGTAAGTACTGAAAGCATTAGAAAGCAAAACGTTTTAGTATCTAATTCTAATTTCCATCTTTCAATAAATATCACCTAAGAGATATAAACCTGATTACATTTTAATATACCGAGAAAATTGAATTTTCCTAGAAATCAAATTAATATGTAGCGTTTGCGTCATTACATCTTTATATTTTCAATTCTTGTTATTGCGATAATATAACAGCAGCTAATTAATAGATAATAAACAGCAGTACTACGATTAATATGATAATTACGATCAGTATTTCGCTCGATAAAAAATACAAGTTTGCTGACGAAATCTTTCTTAATAATGTTTAGCATTTAAATATCTGTAATTTATTTTCTTGCAACGTTGCAAATAGTGATTTGTTTAGACATTCCCCCAGAACATTTTCTTTCTTATTGCGTGTAAGTATTAGAGATACGAAGAATATTATGCGCATATTCTACTACATTTTATCATCTTGCTCGATATTTAACATTCCGTTTCATAATGTAAAACACGTAATCTTACAGATTATGGAGTTATGAATAAGCAAACACTTAAAACAAGAATGGGAACTCTGTAGTAACATGCAAATGCAAATGAGATTAAACACGAAATAATTATTATATTGTTGCATCCGAACTTCGTATCGCATTTCGCAGCATTCGCGATTCACAACACGATATTAAATTTTACGTCCAAGATCAATCGTATTTCGTAGTTGTTATGTTAAATATACATTAACATTTGCTTGTATAAAGCAAACGTTCGTAATGATAACAGCATATAATAGTAAACTATAACTGTATCAAAATATAATTATGCAGCCAATCACAATGCGATCATTCGGTTTGGTCGACTTAAATTGCTTCTCTTTTCTTTCGTTGATGATTCTTCGATTTACAGATCAATATTCTTATCGTCTTTGATATTGATTTTTCTTACATTAATGTACTTTTTTCTTTGTTAGATAAGATAAATCACAGTAGTGATTTCCCCGCGTTAAAAAAAAAGAAAAGATAAGATAAATCAAACTCTTATTTTTAAGCAGAGATGTAATAATTTAATATAAAATACTTATAAGCAGAATAATTTGAAAAAATGAATTGCATAATACAAACTAAATACTCAAAATAGCATTATACAAACAAAAAAAATTATTTTGTGCTTGTGTTTTTTTAAATCAAACTTAGTACAAAATATTACATACTAAATATGATTTTTGTAAAATTTACCTAGAAAAGTCACGGTGCGGTCTCGATTCGCGTGTACTTGGGGCGAAACACTATCGTGTCTCTTGATAAGAAAAATAATATACTTAAACACAACACAAAATATGTCATTACTTCTTTTAAAACTGGCCATAGAATTATGTAGAATTTTTCCATTATGTCATTATTTTTTATTACACACACGCAGATCGCCAATTGAATTTATTTTTTAATATTTACGAATTGCGTATATGAAATATAAAAAATTAAATTGTTAAGAAACCGATTTTTATCTCTATTAAAATAAATAAAATGTCATATTTTATTTTAATAAAAACGCACAAATAAGAACACACCGAAGGGTAAGATAAGAAAAATTTTCAATCACTTACAAGAAAAATAAGATAAAAATGTAAAAATATCTTTACGTTACACTCAAAACGATATAGTAAAACAATATCATAAACTTATTTCCAAATATATAAATTTACAAACCAAGTATCCGTAATAAACATATAAATCGATCTTATAATCAAATTAAAAATTAATGTTTTCATATAGTCAATAATTAATTTGCATGTTACATTTTTTTAATAAGTATGCATTGCCATCATAATCTTTTACTCGTCTAACTCGATAAAACGACGTTTTATCTCCTTAAAACTGTGCGCACTGTAAAATGAACTTTATCCCGCTTCTAATATTAATTTCCGGTAGAAAATGGTGACTTTAAAACTTATTTACTTTTATTCGAAGTGACAAATGACTTAGAATTCAATCCTTATCTTATGAAAGATGATAGTTTCAATATCTTCTGGATTGCGTCGAGAAATTCGTAATGTGATTGAGTACCTGAAGCGTACAGGTAAACATCAAAACATGGAAATCGATATTCGCACGTGTTTATTAGCAGCAACGGAGAATCTCTAATTCCCTAATCGTTAAGTTCCTAAGTTCCGTAATAAAAGTTAGTATTAAATGTTTCAAGATATTTCTTATATTCTTCCTTTTCCTTTAAAAGAAAATCTGTTAAACAAAAATGTATATAAATGACTATCAATATGCGGAATCAAATGGAAATTTCTTTATGTTTTAGAAACAATCTAAGGATGAAACAGATTCTTACAAAATAATTTTGCAGTGTCTTTTGCAACGAAATTTATGTCTTGAATCTGAATTATATATGTATTTATTTATTACATAATATATAATTCCATATCTACTTCTTTCGTATCATATGTACACAAAACGCGCTTGAAAAATAGCAATGAATGGAAAACATAAATTCTTCAATAACACATCTACTTTTCTCTGTTTGTTGTTTTAACAGTAAAAATTCTGAAATTATGTATGCTAAAATGAGTCGAATGAGGAGCTGAGTGTTGTTATTCTTTAAACATACCGAGAATTCCAAGCTATGTTTTACATTTAACATGAACAAAAATGCAAATGTT
Organism: Temnothorax longispinosus; assembly: GCF_030848805.1. NCBI lineage: Eukaryota > Metazoa > Arthropoda > Insecta > Hymenoptera > Formicidae > Temnothorax > Temnothorax longispinosus. The sequence continues at coordinate 2,940,823 of NC_092366.1, forward strand.
TCTGTTAAAATTAAATTACAAGAAAAAATGTTTCTAATTATCATTTTTGAACTTTTATACATGAAATAGCTTTCATTTCTTGATGTTTCTGGATAAATTCAAACAATGGAACAACGCGTACAGATGTAATGTATATTTGCTACAACAGACTTTAATTCAATCTAAATATACAGATGGTATTAATAGCAGAGTATTAAAATCAGAATGTAAAGTCAAAAGCACGAACATACTTATCTTAGCTTTAATTATATATCATACTATAAAGTTTAACTTACGATATAATCAAAGTGAAAGAATATTCCAAAATTATTTTAAAAGAATACGATGATTGAATCAACATTGAGGCATAAATATAAATATTTTTTATAGGAAACATATTTTTTTTGTAGTAGGTAAATATTTTTCATCACGCATATTTTTACTCATGCGAAGAAAAATTCTGAATATCTCTCAAACCTATCTTTGGATAAATATTTCTCAAAATATATTTTATGAATATGTTTCTCTCGCGTCGATTATAACTTCTAATTTGTAGAGGCGATATCCCGAGATATATACGTCGCGCAATCGTTTACGCCTCTCTATACACCCACTGATAGCGGTATCAATAGCCGTGCAAAAAGCAGATTCCACGCGATTCACGATATGTCGATAACATATACCAAGTCGCGATTATAAACAGCGAGCAGCAGGAAGCGGCAATGCACGCGCACGTCGATCCGTAAAGATGAATGGTGGCGGTTGGTTATGTAAGCTGTGGGGAGTATTTATACGTCGGTCCAAAATAGTCGACAAACCGCATTCGGAGGTGGCACGTTTCTCTGATAGCATATGGTTGTCGACACACTTTTTATCGGGGCGACAATATATCAAATCCTAATATAAAAAAATCTCACGTTTGATGAATTAAAGGGCATTGACACCATGATATTTAAATGTCTATCCACTCGCTTTAAAGAGATATGCGATGATTTATTATACAGTTTTATTTTTGCATTATATACATTCCATATCATATTTATCAATTCTATAATAAAGTGATTGATATGATAGTTCTCCTCATAATTGTCAGCCAAGGCGGATCCTGTTTATTTTTATTATAAACCGATTTGTGTGAACATGTTCTTTACATGTTTTTTACTTTTTCTATAGTAGCAGTACGCCTTTAAGGAATCGCATAAACAGGTAAACTATTTCCAGATCTGTTGATGTTTCGGATTACATATGCTTGCCTTGATGCTCTACTCATACGAACAGCATACATATACATGCGGTCGATCGCGGGGAACCCAATATTTCAATGTTTACTCATCGAGATTTATGACAACACATGTGTGTGGGAAGAAACACTCTTCTTAACTGATACCGCGAGTGCTATATCCCGAATTTCAAGGCCTCACATCTTCAACAGTAATCCAGGGAAAAGATATAATAAAAAATAACATCTGCATATATCTTAATATTTTCTGACAATGTGGAAGTCACGCAAAATTTTTTCTATTTTAGTAATGTCACACGTTAAATTTTCCAAAATTATGATAAGAGCACAATAATTATATATTATTCAATTATTCTGTAAACTAATTCAATGTATGTGTGTATATATATTATATATAATGTTGTAGATGTGAATTGTGTCATAATAAATCGTGCACGGACAAACACTTAACGGTATCAGTTAAGTGAAAGATATATGCGTATATATACGGACATGTGAGCATTACTCAAGTGGATAAAAGCTTTAAAGCAAAGAAAACATTATATAACACATCCCGAAGCGCGTTTTGCTAAACTTTAAATGTCGATATACATAATTATTATTCGAAATATAAATTCCAATGGAAATCCGCACGAATATAGAAAACGGGCTAACTAAGAACCAGGCGCGGTAAATAATGCGCAAAAGTTTTATTTTTATTTCTATTTTACATATCTTCCAACCTTGATTGCGCGCCGACTAAACAGAATAAAAAATTAAGTCGAATCGATTTAATTAAGTGTAGGGGGGGAGGGGATTTTACTACTCCAACCGGAACTGTGTTTCAAGTCTGACAAATTTAGTCGGCGCGCAGTCAAGGTTGGAAATATGTAAAATAGAAATAAAAATACAACTTTTGCGCATTATTTACCGCGCCTGGTTTTTAGTTTGCCCGTTTTCTATATTCGTACATAATTATTGTTTTAATATTTATTAGATATTTTTTAATAAAGCAAAATTATTACGCATATAATCTTCCTCAAGTTATCTTTCAATTTAAAAATTAATTAATTTCTGTTCTCTTTATATTTTTTCTCTTTATAGTCTATTAATATTAACATTTAAAAAATTTAATTTATGTAAATATTGTACAGATTTGAGGGAAAAATCAGTATACACGATTTATTTTTCGACATATAATTTTCTAACATAGAAATATATATATTATACATATAAGAAAAGCAAATATTTTAATTAATGTGTCCGACGGATTAAAATTTTTTACGATACAGAGCTACAATATTATAATATACAACATGAATTCACAACAAAATAACGTGATATAAAATAAAATCTCTTTATGTAAGAAAAGCGGCATAAAGACAACCCACATCTCCAATAGCATATATACAGATTAGTTGCATGCATGAGCAACATCAAAATACAATTTAGGGGAGGAAACTTACCGGGATTTGATTGAGATTGATATCAGATTTCTCCCTGTTGGGACAATTTGCAGTGTAACCGGGCTCCTGATTGAATCGCCTGTTGAACTTTAGGAGATTCCTCATAATCATGGTGTTCATCACGATGATGAGTACGAGCGGCACGATCAGACTCGCTATACTATCGATAATGCTAATAATCTGCATGGTCTCCAGGTACTCGATCTTTAGTTCGCACACCTCGTCGCCGCCCTGGTTCTTCACTACCCCGGCGGTGACGAAGGCGTACGAATGGCTAACCAAGGCGAGAATTGTTAGCACTAGGATGATCGTCTTTGCACGCGCCACGGTGCACATGTGCGGTCGGTGCAGCGGATACTGTACGGCGATGAATCTCTCCACGGTGAAGGCGACAATTAGCCAAACGCTGAGCGAACTGCAAACTGCGCTGACGTACACCAGAGTTTCGCACCAGCCGTTATTGTTAAAGACTTTCCATCCGATTGTACTGTTAAGCCACACGAGAAGCAGGGACATGAGGAAACTAAAATCGGTGGTGGCCAACGCCGCCAAATAGTAACTGGAGCTACGTAGCTTCAGATGCGTCTTGAGGAAAACCACGCACGACAACAGGTTGCCCACCAAGCCCAGCAAGATGATAGACGGTATGTAGTATATATGGCAAAAATCTAGAAGGAAGTAGAGCGAGTTGCAGAAGCTGTCCGATTCCTCTTCTATCTCGAAAATCGTTTCGAGGCTGTGATTTTGATGATCGTAGTACGTTACGTTCGACCAGGCCGTCGATCTTCGAAATCGCGACAGGCCGCCGATCGTCGCCGGTATATGGCGACATCCCAGAGTGTTACTCGACAGTTTTTGAAACGCGAACATGATTGCTCTCGATTGTGAGATTATATTGACAGAGACAATCTTTCCTCGATGCTTGTTGCTTCAAGAAACTGTTCAATCCGCAAAATCGGTCACGATGCACAAAGTGCATCAGCGAAAATTGCACGTTGCAATATTATTGTTTATTCTCCAGATTCGTTAGTGCGACATCGTTGATCAGGCCAGTATGGGTCACGAAGTACGGAATGCTGGAATCGAGAGTGCAACAGGCGAAATGATGATCCAACTGGAATTCCCAGTTCTTTCCCGGAACGCATAGCTCACGTTGATAAGGACGCGTGTACCTACGCATTTGATGGGGACTTGTCAAAGTCATAGATAGTATAGTCGTTGAACATGAACGACAGTGTCCTACGCAGAATTACGTTAAGTATTCGAATCATGCGTGATGAACATCATAATAAATTGTTCGACAGAAATTCCCTGTGCTTTCTCCAATGTCACACTGCGAAAATCAGTTAGCGATGAGTAACAAAAGATTGATAAAGTTTCTCTAAATTTACAGGCAATGAATACAAGTAATAGATTATAATATTCTAGAAAAACTCAGACTGAGAATTAGACGTTTAATTCGCATCGAAGTTTCGTACATATTTATTCAATAAATGTTCAAAAAAATGTATAATTAAATTGATGTAGAAAGCTCTGATATAAAATATCCAACGAGTAAAAAAGGAGCAGAGCTAATTAAAAATCAGGCACGGTAAACAGCGCGCAGATCGTTCCTTTGTTTTATAAAATGTTATTCATTTTGTACATTTTGTACGTTCTTAGTTTCAGACCACACCATTAAAAAATAACAATCGTGTGAGTCATGTATACGTCTATACGGTGACCCTCTAAAATGTTTATTTCAAACAAATGTCAGTTGTACCTCGTTGCTTGTGATTCATCTGGCTCTTTCCGATGGATGAGATCCGAACAAATCCTCCCGTTACGGCTGGAATCGAATGGAGCCTCTTTAACGCTTATTCGTCGTGAATTCCAAGAGAATCGCCGATAAACGTATACACGACTAACACGATTATTATTCGCTGAGGATGGTCCGAAACTAGAACCGAAAACGTACAGAATAAATAACATTTTACAAAAACGGAAAAATAATCTGCTCGCTGTTTACCGTGCTTGATTCTTATGATTAGTCCCGTTTCTCCTTTACCAGTTGAATATTCATAATTTAACTAAGAGACTATTTGATCGGACACATTCGATTGCAACGCGAACGCATTCCGTTGTGAACGAACGCGCTGCGTAATGGTTGGAAGTTTTCCAACGTTGCTGACACCGTCGGTATTGAGCGCAGGATTGCATTGCGTTTAAATGTTCGGACATTCGTTTTCGTTCACCGAATATTTTTTTCTGTCTAAACGTCTATTTGGGTGGCATAATAGTCGTTTGCGTTTTAAGTTTCATTCAATTCAATTACATTCGCAGCGACACGCAGCTGAACAACGCAGTTTCACGCGCATGCATTTCGCTTGATAGATTCAATTTGCGTTTAACCGCATATTTGATTTTTTATTTAACTTATTTTTCGCATTTCGTATAATAATTTCGTATTCATTTTGTTTCATTAAAGCGTGCGCTACTTTATTCAATTTCGCGAAAATCGCACATCGCATTTATATTCACGCCGCTAATTAAGCTCAACATATAATACTTTAAGTTATTCAATTGTATGTTAATGATAGCGCTTTGACGGTAAAATATAATTTTAACGCATTAATCCCGCATCCGTATTAATTTCATGTTACAACTCAAAAAGATGTAAATTCATCGGATGACTCGCAATTAGAGTAAAGCACCAAAAGCGACTATTGAAATGGATCTAAGTGCAAATGAATGGCTCTTCACGCATGCAAAACGTACTTCGTATAATATATTTTTCAAATAGAACCTTTATGCAATCCTCATAATGTGCCACATTAATAGGAACAAAAGCGCGTCGTTGGTTCTTAGTCGCAGTTTAATACAATTTCTCGCGTTTTCATTAACATAGAAAAAGAGGACGCGACGCATTAACACCACGCTTAATTGCTTTCTATAATTGATTTCTTAATTGAATTATCTTCTTTTCTCTACTTCATGTGCAATTGATTGTAAATCGATAACGCTTTAACGCACTAAAAAGCTGTTCTTGCAGCTTGTAATATATTTGATCGCGGGATAAACGCGGAAATGCGGTAGAGTTGATAAACAGCGTGCACGTTTCCGCAAGAATGCGATTTTATTCCATAGCTCACTTCGTTATTCGCTCAACCTTGACTCGAATAGATTCCGAATCTCTAGTATACAGTTTGACTCAACAATTGTAATTTGGGAGAATTCAACAATTCTACCGCCTTCAGACAGATGTCACGCATATTGAAAAGATGCTGCGATATTGATTTATATTCACAATGTTATTTCTCTTAAGTTATATTTACAATTTAATGTCCAATTATTAAATATTAAAATAATTTTTATATAAAACATATATTTTTATCTTTTTGAGTTTTTCAGATTATTATTGTGTTATCAAGCTACTGTTAAGTCAGCACGTTGACTTACCGTTTAATTTAATTATATAATCATAGATTCATATGACACCACTTAACACACGAAGCACACGTATCTCAATATTTCTCGAATGAAAAATATATTCCTTTTAATTTTAAGCAAAGCAGATATAATGTTATCAGCGGCACTTTTAATGTTATGTGTCACAGGAAATAAGATCCTTTATATCATTCACTTTTTCATACGCACTTTTATTATTAATTCTGTCTTTTCTCATCTTCTCGTTCGTCACACGCGTAGAAAATTCACAGACGGAGATTATATGTCCTCTTGATGTTGCAGTGTTGCACAGCATTATCGCATATACATTTAAGGACCGTCACTTTATCTGTCGATATTTTTTCATGATTTGATTGAAATTCCACAAAAGATCGTCCCGTTCTTTTCTGTCGACTCTTAATCTAATCGCTGAAACACCGATTTCTTTTTCTTGATACTAAAATTGCACGTTCTATCAAAATCTCGTCAAAAGAAATCCGATCTTTGAATTCTCCCGTGACTTTGATCGTGACTGGAAAATGCAATATACTCTGCAATTTTTATTTAAATTGAAAGAAGATTGCAAAAAACGCTCGAAAATGTACGCGTTATTTATCACTGAGAATTTTTTATCCGTTTTATCGATGCAATAAAATCAAGTTAATTTAAAGCCTGAATAAGAGAAATCTAAATTTTCGACAACCCGATAAAAATAGTTTGCATTTTTTTTATTTAAATTTATCCTACGCAAACGGAATAGCCAGAAACCTTTCGATTACTCCGTCCCATCGGTAGTTAAGCTTTAACGTGGAATGTGCGCTTTAGTGAGATAGGCTCCGAGTTTTTAAACGCGTTCCACCGAACTCCACGCGTGTGAAAAATTTAAATTTCGCAATTTTTATAATTAATTAAAACCGTCAAAATGTAGGAAATGTACGCGTCGTGCGTTGAGAAACGTCGTCGGGTAAACTGGGGGAGCGGACCACTGTGCGAACGCGTCTGTGCCAGCCAAAAAGTTTCGCCGCATGCGCTTTGTAGAGATCCTGCCGGCGCCGGCGTCTCGACGGACGCCGCTGACATCGACGTCGCCAGCATCGTTGGGTTTTGCACCGTTGTACGTGTCTCACGGCTTCGAGAGGACGATTGCGCTGGAAGGGCATATCGTGCTCTTTAACTTTAGACAGATCAATAGGAAGTCGTCGCATCTTGATTTTAATGAGACTTCCAAATCTTCGCATTCTTCGCAAAAGCGAAAAAGTAATTATTGGGAGATTTTCGATGTGCGAAGTAGTTTTAAATTGTAGGGAAAAAATAATTTATAAGTTCTACGTGAAAAAAATGAATTTTGAGATAGATCGGATTTTTTTATAAAGTTATAAAGAATTTTGCACCACCATTTACGTGAAATGTTTTCACGTCTATTGTACAAGGGTCGAAAAGGACCTATTTGAATAAATTCTTTGCTCAATGACAAGGCAGATATTTTATTGAATATAGCTTTGCCGAAAACTTCAATAGGTCTTGTACTATAAACCAATAAAATTCCACAGAATTTTAGGAAAAAACAGTAGATAATCTCAACTTTTATTTAACAGAATTTTAATTTATAATCACGTTAAATTTAAAGCTAAAATATTTAACATTAAAAAATTAAAAGAGAGATGTCATTTTTTTGTAGAATAATTTTTCTTGCTAAAATTAGATATTGGCGGTGTAGATTTGAAATAAAATCAAACCGCTATATTTTTCGCAATTCTAGATATCTTGCTACAGTGAACTTATCTTCTGCACATCATCAAATTTCTAATCGTTTCTATATGAACATGTATCAAATTTAACATTTATTAAATGTTAAATATATCTAATAATGAATGAGTTATCATTATTGCATTAGCAAACGTCAGCAGATTTTTTACAAACTTGGTAACTGGTAATGAGAAGTGCATTGAATCCACTTCGCTGACAACGTCAAATAAACTTTGAGATTCATAAGTGACAGATATTCAATGATTATCGAATCTTCTTTTAGAAAGAAAGAGCGCACATAAATGTATGTATCATCCTGATTTTATCGACTAATCCTCACGCCGGAAATAAAATTATGGAAATGACAACCTCTTCATATTCCGATTTTTGAATTCACGAAAACATGGCAATGTCGCGTATTTATCTAATTAAAATTTTTTTATCGGTTTTAAAAATGTTTTAAGAGTCTAATATTATAATGTGTTATCATAAAAAAAAAATTTTAAAAAATATAAAAATTTCAATGTGCTATTTATTTTAATATCTCTTGGTTCTCAAGGATAATATTTTAATCAATATATTTGTTAACGTACGTCTAACGTACGTATGCAACTTTATTTATATTTAGATGGTGTGATCTCAATCATTTTTGCAATCAGCCCTTACTGCGTTACTTTTCTAATTTGATGGCTTCGTTAGTAATGTAATTTTAGTGCTACGCCGCTGTTGAGCAACAACAGTTGGCTAGCTTCTGCACGCGCCACAACTACATTTAATTAATAAATTGTATTACATGTTATACGTTTAATAAAAAGATTAATATAGAATTAAATTTATACAAATAACGTGTAAAAGAAAGAAAACATTTCCGATTTTATACCACACTAAAAATTATCTTAAATTAAAATCTGCTATATTAAAATACATGTACAGTTTATACCTGATTCGTTTTGAGAAATATAATATATTGTAATATGATATATGATATTATGTTGGTTTCTGAACTGTTTACCGTAAGCGTAATGCGGAGATAGAGATGCAAACTTTATATATAACGCAATTCATATCGAATTTGGAATAGCTATGGTATAATAAACGTAGTATAAACTATTTTGTAGTTAATGTGTTGCTGAGGCTTCCTATTTCCGGATTGCATGCATTCAACCCATTTTGATTCACGTAGACATTTGTCTCACGATAAATGCTTTCGGTTTACAAATGCTCTAGCTTGGCTTACATCAGCTTTAGTTTCAGCTGTACAAAGACAAGAATACATTAATGGAGCTTTCTCAGATATGCATTAAACAAACTGCAAATTTTTATTATGCTTTTACGTTTGTTTTATATTTCTATGGAATAAAAATACAGCTTTTGAGAGAGAGACAGAAATAGTTATTAAATAATGTCTGGACTTTTTTTCAGTGTTACAAAGTCCTAAAGCAAACGTGTACAAGTTTGAAAGGTCAATTACAACCAAATGGCAAACCGTTTACAACAGTTATCACATATGCGTTGAATCCAAAGGCTGTAACAATGGGTCAACTGTATGGCGAATATAATTCCGATACACATGAATGGTTAGTAACATATTGGCGGTTCTACGTCAAAGAGTTAAAATTGCAAAATTATAGAATTTTAATTTAAACTTATTGTTAGCTGTTGCATGCTCGGTATTACGAGCTAAACTCACAACTTTTTGCAAGCTCTTAATCTTTAAAAATTTTTAAGATGTATGACATTAAATCTACAACATTTTCTATTTAAAACAAAATCTTTTTTATTAAAATTTGAAATGCAAATTTTATAAAACTGTGATTCGGTATATTTATGATAGTAGTATACTGACGAATTTGATACCTATATTTAATATAAAAAGTTACAAAGAACTTCCTACTAAACTTAATTTTTTTATTAACTTTTATTTAAATTCACTTAACTTCTATGTTTAAAGCACTTTATATTAACGTTAATTCAAATATTGATTGAAACTTGACAAAGATTAAATATTTATTTATTGTACGTATTTGTTGAAAGTATTACTATGCATTCACATACAGCGCATATAGCTACAGCTACTGCAGCACTCACGATCGATACTTTAACACAAATATAAACTTAAAATTAAAATTTCATTTCTTGTTTTTTTTTATATTTAGAATTTTAGAACAATATCCAAATATCTTGGTTATTTTCAAATATCATTAAACGTGTATGTAAAGTAAGAATTGATTTCGACATATATAATTATGTAAATTTTAAAAATTTTGTATTTGTAAACGATGACTCTTGTATGTGTCTATTTATAATATATACATATGTAGAAAAAGTTAATATATATTTCATATATATTTATATATTTGTCATTCAAATTTACATTACAGAAATATACACACACATACACTATATTTAAATTTATATTTCAACAATTTTCTTTTATTTCAAAGTAATATTTAAAAGTAACAAAACTAAGTTAAACAACATCTCGTAAATCTCGTAAATAATCTGTTACACTTAGTAGGACTTTTCACATAAGAGATAAGAATCTTTATTGCACACACCGAAGTTTCGAGTTTATTATTATAAATCAGACAAAATTTCTTACAATTAGTAAAAATCTCATCTTATCTTTTTTTTCTTATTTGAGTCTAGTCGAAAGAAATTTATCACAATTTTCGTTTCTATTATGCTTATTTAAAATAAAGAGAAGTAATAAGAGAAAAAAGAAGAGAAAAAGAAATTACCGGAGCCATCTGTTCGTCCATCGATAACCGTTAGCACGTTTGGTTTTTGTTCGCTTTGTGTTCTAAAAAATGATTTTATCGCAATTTTTTCGCAAAAATAAAAAGGAATCGTGAAGTTCGCAGGACGTAATAAATCGACAGCAATTTTATCAGAAATTTTGTAATTTCTTTTTTTGCTAAAGTTAAGTAATAAGATATTTGCTAATATACATTTATATAATAATCGAACTCACTTTAATTATTATACTAATTTAATAAATACATGTATAGAGATATTAAATATACAACTAGCTAATATATATATTTATATAACGGCCTATTTATAGTTATTAATATGCGGGCGTATGAAAGTATAACATCGATAGAGCAAAAACTTTTTAAAATAGAGATATTGAATGCACCGCGCACGTCCGATTTGTAGGACAGACGGAATATTGCCAACTTTAATACGAGCGGATATAGCAACGGCGGATTGTGATAAACGTTGGTATATTTTTGATGGACCAGTCGATCCAGTATGGATCGAAAATTTGAACACCGTCCTGGACGACAATAAAAAGCTTTGTCTAGCGTCGGGGGAAATAATGAAATTATTGCCGTCTCAAATTATGATATTTGAAGTATCAGATCTTCGAGTAGCTTCACCAGCTACAATTTCTAGGTAATGAAAAACTTTGAATAGTTTCTATCGCTATAGTAGAGAAACAAAGTAATATCAATAACAATATATTCAGAGCATTGCTACAAACATATTTACTTTTTTTTAACTTCTTTATTCTTAAGTGCTGAAATTAATATGTATTGTTGAAAACCACACACACACACACAGACAAGGATTTTTTTCTATTCTTGAAATATTCAGATTATAACTTCTTAATAAAATATGTTTTAATTTGAATTGATGATAAAGCTTATTAATGTTTAATAATGATAATAAAAATTAGTATAGCTTTTGTGTTCCACGTGATTTGAATACATATTAATTCTGATTACTAATGAGTACTAGAGAAATTATTTGACAGAATAAAATAACCATTAGTTATGAGATTATCGATAAAATACGTTGAGTAATTATATAAATTAAAATAAATGTAGATAAATATAATGTGAAAGCTTGATTGGAGATATTGAATAAAATATCATAAAAAACACTTTTCTAACTAAAATAATTACAAGTTGTATAAATTAAGTTATTAGTTAAGATTATTAAGATTGTACTTCTTTATTTTAATATTAAAATAGATGTGGTATGGTGTATATGGAACCAGAAAATTTAGGTCTACAACCTTTAATCGATTGTTGGATACGGTCATTACCAACGGTAAATTAACATTTCTTTCACACATTATTCTTTTATAATATATTAAAACATTAAAAGTAAACAAAAAAATATTAATTTTTTTAACAGATAATAATAGTATTTAAAGTTGTATAAGTTAAATTTTAGATTTTAAACTTTAAATTAATTTTTAATAATGTTTATAGTTCTAATATTTTCCAGTTCCCGAATTAATTGTCAGTTAGCAATAAATAAATATAATTATTTATTTTGCGCATATTGTAATTAATTTATATTATTATTACAAAAATTATATGTATCTTAAATGCAGTTACGTAAAGCAAATCTGAATAACTGTTTCTAGACAATGAAGGATTACATTGAAGAAATAATTGAGTTAACAACTCAACTGGTGCTTCCCGGTCTAAAGATTGTACGTCAGAATTTACGAGAGATCGTAAGAACCGTAGATTCTGCCATTGTTCAATCTTATATAAATCTAATGAACTTCAGAATTCGACCGATGACCGGACGTGAGGGAAAAACGCCATCAAGTGTTGCTTTTCAAAGAACTATATGTAAAGCTACATGCAATTTAATTGTAATATTGTACATGAGTGTCGCTAAACATTATAAGTTTAAAATACTAAACATCAAATTCAGAATAGTATAAGTTTTAAGTCGCTTTAAGAACATGCAATTGCCGCACGTGCACGGCAAAGTCAAGTTAATAGTTATTCAATAAATCTGACTATGTACTATTACAAGTACCATCAGTTCCTATTCATGAATTCTGTCTAACAGCTTGCAATATATATCAGAATCAGAATTAGAAATCGGAATCGGAACTCGAACTTGGACATTTCTCTTTACTAACGATAAGACTTCTAAATTAATTACTAAAGACGATGTAATCAACGCATCATTAATAGTGTTACTCAAACTATTATTATTATAAAGAATGAGGTTAATCAGCTAATTTTTACTATTTTTAAAAATTCAATTTTTAAAAATTCTATTGATTGCACACAGTCACAAAATTTCTGTTTGAGAATGGCATTACATACCTTATATTACAGCGGATTTGATATCACCATGGGCAGCTTTCGCCATTGTTTGGGGATTAGGTGCAACTTGCGATTACAAAAGCCGTTGCATATTCAGTGATTGGTTGAAAAAGGTACAAAAGGATGCAAAACATAAAATACCATTTCCAGAAGAAGGTCTTGTGTTCGATTATAGGTACAAATATAAAATGAGATAAGAAATATATAAGTAGATTGAGAGAAACAGAATTTATTTTTAAGCTGATATACTTTTCCTAAATATTATTTAAAATAATTATTGACGTATTCGATTGTCATAAATATAACAGAAAACTTATATTTTTGTTAACAAAAATGTTTTTCTTTTATACAAGAATATAGAACGCTTTTATTCACATGTAGTTTCTTGAATAATGCGAATTAGCAAAATATATAATCCTTTATGTCTTACGAAAAAAATTAAATGTTGTATATATACATGTACATATATACACATAAAAGTAATAGAACGTACTATTCAGATTACACGATGGTGGGTTCATTGATCAAATCGAGGGTCAGGAGCCAATTCTACCGAAGTGGTATAAATGGTTGGACGGAATTTCATCTATCAGAATAAAGCCAGAAACAAAATACATGGGTATGTTACAGATATTTCATTAGGTAAAGTTAAGTATTTAATTTTTGCAATATTATAGATGAAAAATTATATTTATTTCTTTATGCAAAATATAATTAACTAGCTCATTAATTACCTCATGTAATAACAAACAGTAATGCTGTTTTTAGTCATGTAAATAGATAATAAAGTTTTATTTTAATTCTTTAAAAGAATTTTTAATTTTAAATTTAGTCATAAAAGTATTTCAATAATAAAAAATAATGCCAAAATATATTTTTTAAAAATTTTTATTTAAAAACAATCAACTTGAAATTAATCACGAATATTTTATCGATAAAAGAAAATAAATAGCGGAAAATAATTTAGCGGTTGATAAAAAAAACGGTTATTAAAGCGGAAGCATTATAATAAGCATGAAGTATGGTTGTACAGATAGCAAAAAGAATAAATTAATTAATAAGTTTTACCTATAAATCTTGCCTTATAATTATTGTATTTATAATATTTTGTCTCATATATAACTTGTCAAAATATAAGTAGATATCATATTTATGTAATTCGAAATGTATTAATTCTTGAAAAATAATGTTTTTTCAGATATCATAATTCCAACTATGGACAACGTACGAAGCGCAACGTTAATCGAATATCTCCTCATTAATGAGACAAATGTACTTTGCGTGGGTGCAACCGGAAGCGGCAAGACTTCGACGGTGTCAGCAAAACTGTCACGTAACATGCCGAAGAAATACATTTGCGATTTTATGACGTTCTCAGCGCGAACCACGGCGGATGAGACACAGGTATAGCAGAAGATCCGAATTACGTATATTCTCGAACAGGAAATGAGATTAATATCTAATTTCGCACAGGATTTAATTGATGCAAAATTGGACAAGCGACGTAGAGGTATCTACGGGCCGCCGATCCTGAAAAAGCAAATTTTCTTCATCGACGACTTGAATATGCCTGTACTGGATACATATGGCGCTCAACCACCGATTGAATTAATTCGCCAATTTATGGATTTTAGCGGTGAGTGAAATTAACAAGATTTAATAACGGATAATAACTTACTCAATTAACTGAGTCAATACGCGAATCACTTAAAAAGTAATGAACTAAATGAACATGTCTCAATTATGAGGAAGTAGCACAAAAATTAAAAATAAAATACAGAAAGATGATTGCAAATATATTTACTTGCAATAAATTAATATGCGATCAATCTTTTAGATTATGTGTAACTGCCAATACATCTACAAAAAATACATAGAAAGCACTCACACTTTTCCAGCTTTTGACAAAAAGAGGAATTAACAATATTTTATATCCTACATTTTACAAATAATTTCAATATTTACAAATATTCCATAAATTGTACATTGGGGGAATAAAGATCAATGAAAAAGCTTTTCATGTCCATGTCGTAACATACGCAACTAAATATTTTTAATAGGTACTCGAGAGATTCGTGAATTTTGTATTTCCTATTTCATTATAAACTCTTTGTTTAAATATATAGACTCTTCGTAGTTAGATTGTTATGGATATAAGACAAATAAAATTAGCACTTCAATTAATGAGAACTTCACTCTTGATCTTGTGAAGGTACTCTCTTGAAAAGGCTTCACTTAAAAAGAAATCATCGTTAAAATGATCGTTAAAATATTATATACGACAGTCGGAGACGTAATGGCGTTTTAATGACGTAGTAATAACTGTTTTTGTAGAATACACATCCAAGAAAATAGAGAATACCCGCGTATAAAAATTTAACAGCACACGAAATAATAATTCCTGACGTTATGAAATGCTCCAATGCATTCTGAATTCGACGAATTTTAATAGCCTGTTTCTGCGAACATAATAGTCCCCAAGGCAATCATGCCATTGGAATTGAGCTCTTATGTGGGCGGAATTCAATATTGTGGATTCCAAATATACACATGGGAAGAAGTGTTAACATATTTTAGTCATAAAATATGAAACAAATTACATAAACATAATATTCTCCACAATAAAACTCTAGTAATATGTATTATCTAATTACCTCAATGATTATAATATTATCATCTGTTTATTTTACTAAAAGTTAAGCTTCAATAAATCAAAAAAATCCTCAAAATCCTTATTTCTCATTAATGTTTCCCTTGAGAGTTAAACGCTAATTACGAAAAATTACATCCTGCTTCTCTGAAAGGGTAAAATATAGCATGTGATTAACAATAAAAATTCAAGTCAAAATTTTTCCCAGGGTGGTATGACAAGACGGAAATCGGGTCCTTCAGACTGATCAAGGACGTGACTTTCGTCGCAGCTATGGGACCTCCTGGTGGGGGAAGGAACCCAATAACTGCCAGACTTTTACGGCATTTCCATATTATTGCATTCCCAGAAATGGAGAACGATGCACAAGTGAGTTTGCACGGTATTTGTAAAAAAAAACTGCACGTTAAATATGTTAACGCTAATTG
Source organism: Temnothorax longispinosus (assembly GCF_030848805.1). Classification (NCBI taxonomy): domain Eukaryota; kingdom Metazoa; phylum Arthropoda; class Insecta; order Hymenoptera; family Formicidae; genus Temnothorax; species Temnothorax longispinosus. The sequence continues at coordinate 2,956,824 of NC_092366.1, forward strand.
CTCACATATATCGGTCTCTCAAGAGAGATCAGTTATTTTTGCCTGGAAATAAAAATGTGAAATTTACGCTAAAATCATAATTTTAGCGAAAATTTTACATTTTCAGCTTGACGAGTAGAGAAAAGTCTTGTTTGATTAGATAAAATTTTTACGCAAAATTTCAAACTGTAGATGTCAAAGAAAAAGTAAAAAAGTTCTCAGTGTTGGTTACGTAATCTTTTAAAATTTCGTGATTTTATATTACATTCGCTTTGAGCATAAAAAATATGAATGAAAGAGAGAGAGAGAGAGAGAGAGAGAGAGAGAGAAGATAAAAACTCTCTGAATTCTAAATGTCCACTTTAGATATATGTCGAATATATATCTAAAATCTAATATATCTAATATATCGAACATACATATACATATAAAATTTAATAGCGAATTCGATTGGATGCACTCAGCGCGCACTGGTGCATGCACATTAAAGCCGTTATACACAAATCAACGTAAAATGTATGTTTAATATAAACGGATTAAATCACAAAATCCTCAGTATTCTTTATTGTGCTATAAAATATGTATTGGGCATTTTGTCAGTCGAGATATTTGCATTTTAGTTTAAAAATTAAATCAATATACAACAGCTTTAATATGCACCAGTGCGCACTGAATGCATCCAATTGAATTCACTATAAGGTTTAAGTATTTTACAACATTAAAGGATAATATAACGATTGATATTAAAAAAAGTTACATTCTTAACGAAGAAGTATTTTACTCAAGAGTAAAAAAAGTAACTGAAAATTATCAGTATAGAATCAATTGTTAAAGACATCTTGTATACGTGGAAAAGCACAAGAGCAGTAAGACAATTTTACAAAGAAATTTCAGAGTCAGAAATTTCGTTGAGTAATATATAACGGAATTCGATGAAAGAAAGTTTCCGACGACGCAACATCTTTGTTACGCCCGGAACTGCACATACTTGACGCGTACGTTTCCTTCCACTACGTCGTCAGGTTTTCTTCCATCGAATTGACATCCACGCCCAGCCGCGTATAATCGTGAGTCGTAGGCAAGACAGAACACCGTGCGGCACCGTAGCTCACACTGTTTGCCCTGTTCCTCCATACCAGCCGTAATTAGACGTCGTAAATCGTGACCGTACCGACCATAATTTATCATAATCACCTCCTCGGTTAATATAATGGGGATCGTAATCAACCTCACCGACTCCACGCACCCGCGAGACCTTCTGGGCACGTTTCGACCAAGGTCGACAAGGCGGGTCTCGGTTTAAGTGCCACTGATTAAATATTCATGCCAAACACATTTATACCTCCTGCGAAGGATTTTCTCAATTATGATATATTCAGACGTGTTATCTAACATTAGATATTAATTAAAAATTATTATTAATGTTATATGCAATAAATTGGAACGGTGCGTAAATTTTAATTAAAATAGAATGCAATCATATTTTAATATAAGGGTATGGTTGGCACATTGGTTAGTATTATAGGCTGTCTCTCTTCCATGTTTTTTTTCTTTACTTTGAATTAAACTTCGGTATTAAAGTTAATTATTTTTTAGAGAAACTCTATACCTTCGCAAGTCTCTCTTTAACTTTCAAAATCAAAAATATTCTTATATCCTTAAATCACAATTTTGTTAAAGTAAATTTCAATTAAATTGCGTTATTATTAAAAAAGAACATATAAACACCAAAAGCCAGTTTTAATTACTTAAAAAATTTATTTAAACATTTAAACTTTAAATGCTACGCATTTAAGATTATTCTATGTATTTATGAAAGCTAAATATTAAATGTGTATATGTAAGATATTCTTGTATTTGAAATTAAAGATGAATTTATGGATCTAACTGATTTTACATATAATTTACAGTATCATATCTTTAAAACGATTCTTGATTCGTGGCTGTCAAACACACCAGAACTTTACAATCTGCTGGATGATGTAGTGAACTCCACTTTAAAAGTGTTTACAATTATACGCAGCGAAATGTTACCAATCCCCGATAAATCGCACTACACCTTCAATCTTCGAGATCTGAGCAAAGTGTTCCAAGGCATCCTTATGGCAGACGCAAGAAAAATACTAGTTAGTATAATTTTTTTATATTTCTAAGTTAAAAATTAGTTGTACTATGCTTAAATAAAAAATAATAACGCGCTTGTCGAGATAATAATGGACTTTTGGTACAATTGGAAAGAACGGTGCGAAAACTGAACATGTGTAAGTGATTAAAGTACGTGTATGGTCAGACAAACCTTCGACACACTGGCTCGTGCATGCGTGGCGCTTTTGGCATTGCACGAGCAGTTACATATCGTTATTATAAAATTGATGTAGGATGGAAAAGGATAAATCTGCTTGACAAAGCGAAAAAAAAAATATTATTCAAGTGGCTTCATGCGTGACAAAGCAGGTCTTTCTATATTTTATGTAAAATAAAACGATGGATGTTGCTTCCAATTCTATTGCTTTAAAAGAGAGATTATTTTAATCCGATTTAGTACTTTATTATTCATACGCTGTCGTGAAATTGAATGCTTTGTGCGCTTTATTGTGAAGCAAAAATACATGTTTACCGCGATTATATATACAGGAAATCAACATGTCTTTCGCATTTTCATACATTTTGTCAATAGAATTCTGTGGAAATTGCTTTATATACATATTATGTAAGACTTATATCACATTTGATTGATTTTTTTTACATAGATTCGCAAAAAGTTGTTATTACTTTGGTATCATGAGAATATTCGAGTCTTCAGCGATCGCTTAATTAATGACGAAGACAAAAAATGGTTTGATCAGCTCTTACGCAGTATGTTGAAGAATAAATTCAATTGTGACGCTGACGATATTATCGGAGAAAAACCGTTGTTTTATGGTGACTTCTGTGATCCTGCGGGAGAATATGAGCAGATAATAGATATCGAAAAAGTAATTTACTATTCTTCAAAATAAATAACATAATATTATTAATTTAATAACTAGTATTTAATATAACTGATAACATATAAATAATTTGTAAGTAAAACTTTTAGTAACAAGTAATAGTTAACAATTTGCAATAGTATCTAGTAATTGATAAGTCTATAGCAATAAATATTAATTCATAATTATATAAGAATTAATATAAAATTTAATAATTAATATTCTTAAATTTGTGTATGACCATTCCAACTGGATATTATAATACTTATAAATATTATATAGTTTAAAATGCAATCTTAATTTAGAAGTTAGATTTTTTTGAATATTTAACAGTTCTTTTGTAACAATAATTATAAATAAAGATATATCGCTTTATGTTAGTCTTTCTTATGTGTTTATAGATGAGGCGTATTCTACTCGATGTTTTAAACGATTATAATGATTTAACGACATCGCCGATGCAAATAGTACTTTTTGAAGATGCAATAAGTCATATTTGTAGAATCACACGGATACTTCGACAACCTGGAGGAAATGCCTTATTGCTTGGAATGAGTGGATCAGGCACGCTATAATTATTAGATCTTTAAAATGAAATAATAAAATAAAAAAATAATAAAATATTAAAATGTTTTATAATTAATAATATTTTTACATTATATATATCTCTTTTTTCTTATATATACATTTTTTTCTGTATAAGAACTTATATCGCATCTGATAAAAAACCGGAATACAAAGCAGAATACATTTTTATTCCTATTAGGACGTCGAAGTCTGACAAGGCTTTCATCGTACATCAAGGAATACAATTGTTACCAAATTGAAATCAGCAAAACTTATACGATTCGCGACTGGCGAGATGACATCAAGAACATAATACTGAAAGCGGGATTGCAGGATCAACCTATTGTCTTTTTGTTCTCTGACATGCAGGTAAAATACAGATCAGGAAACTTGGAGTATGCTTAAATAAAACATTTATAACTTTCTGAAAGTTCTATATTCACATTTGCGTTTATTTGTATTTTCTAAACAAATAACACTATAACTTTTAAAAGAACTAATAGTATTAACACGGATCTTGAAAAAAAGTTTTGTAATTTTAACGAAAAATTTCTTAAAGCAGATAATAGAGAAGCTGAATTTAGAAATAACAAATATTATTAACAAATTATATTATTATTACAATATTGATTATTTAATATTATTTAACGCTATCACGTATCATAATTATTTACTCTTGTAATTATAATATAATTTTTTTATTTTGACATCTTTTTCTAATTAAATTATAATATTAAACGTATTGAAATCTTGTCACGATTGATTATTATAGCTTATTACAATACAATATTATACGTTATTATATCACATATATAGAGAACTGCGCAATAAGTTAATCCCTCAGCCGTCAGCCTGAAATAAATTCGATTAGTGAAACCTTCTAGAGGCCTTATTACGTACTCCACACGGGAGTAACAGGAACATAAATTATAACTTATAGTAATATAATAAGCTTATTTATTTACATTAATTTTGGAAAATAAACGCTTTAAATATAAAAATATTTTATGCTTCGTATAGTTAAACCAAAGTTAGGATATTGATAATTATATGGTTTTGAAAGTGATATATTGAAGAGATAAATTATTATTTATAGTATGCTTATATTACACTAATTATAACTTAACAGCGCCTTTATAATAACTGTTTTTCAAACTGACATAAAATTCTGTTTTCATATATAAATCATGTCTCTAAGGTATTCCATGAAATTATATGTTCTTGTAGATAAAGAATGACTCTATGCTGGGGGATTTAAACAACATCCTAAATAGCGGAGATGTTCCCAACATGTATCAACCTGATGAAATAGATAAAATATATCAAGCAATGCGAACGCCAGCACGAGAGACGGGACTACAGATCAATAGAAGCAACCTTTTCTCCATTTATTTGAAGGCAGTCAGAAGCAACTTACACACTATCATTACAATGAGGTACTTTCATTGAAAAATTTAAAGCTTAATGTCATTTTAATTGTCATCGCTTGAAAATATTTGAAATAATCCTTTCGGACTTTCCATTATAAATTTCACAAATCGCACTTTTATAATCTATAAATAATTATATCAATTAGCAAGTTGAAAGAAATCGTTAATCGTGATATATAAGTGCTTCTAAAAAAATAACGAGATTAATGCGATAGGAAGTTTTTTGCAGAAGTAGAAAAACGTGACTTTTGTCCCTTATAGCTTCAGTAAAATGTTAGATATGTAATAACATCAAGTCACGCAAAACTGAATTATTATTTGTCACGATATAATAATAAACCCATGATAAAAAATTCTCCCACGAGATTTGCACGAATATGACGAGACGATTCTGATATGTTCAAATGTCACATAGTTTTTATTAATCTTATATCGCATCTCATCTATATATACATATACATATCAGTTATTTAAAATATATTTAAAATATATTGATTTATAAATTATAAACGTTAAAAGTAATTATTTTAAATATAATAATTTGTTAATTTATATTGCTGCTTAACTCAAAAGTAACGTTAATTTCTTGACGATAATATGATATATGAGAAATTATTTATATTCTCTCTAGCAAAACAACGGAGAAATAACTACATATAAAGTCATTTAATATTAATAGGTAAAATATGAAAATGACAGAACACTCAATAAGAAAATAATAGATTATTGATTGACAAACTTAATTTGTTTGCATAGACAGTACTTTATTTAATATCCATTGATTTCTCACGGGATACGCAAATAGCTCATGACTGACAGATTGATTAATATCAACATTGTCAATTTCATAAAAATTTTGTTTCACCCCCTTCTATGATCTTTCTATCAAAAATATCAAAATTATTTACTTTTTAAACTATATTTTTTATAATTTTGTGTTTGTTTTTATGTTTTAAAATAAAGGGAATTGCACAAAAATTTATATTATTCGTTATTCATCAATTCGAAAAGAAATAAATCTAAATAAACTTCTCGTTTGTTTATTTCATTTTATTTAATAAGCTTAATGAGGAGTAATGGAGTAATACCATATGTATAATTCTATATACATATGTATATTACATGTACGAAACTGTAATAATTAAACAGTATGTACCTATAAGAAGATTTACTAAACTAACATCTAGTCTAAGCATCTAGAATATAGGATTTAACAGTTAAAGGATTTAACAAGTTTTTCAACAAACTGTTTAAAGAGATTTGCTGAACTGTATATTTAGAATTTATTAGCAAAATTAAGAGACTTGCTAAACTCTGTATCTAGAATATATTAGCAAAATTAAATTTAAAATAAACATACTAAGTAAATAATTTATTATAAGAATGTTTATGGGAAAGTTCTAAAGCATTATATATGAGCTTATGTATTATATATATAAGCACAGAAACGGTTTAATTTACAAATTGATATAGAACATCTAATTTACTCTTTTATGTTGCTATTTGCATTACAAAATTTAATTATAAAAAACATCTACGAGTTAATCTATATCTCTAATCATAAATTTATATAATTAACCTAATATCACATTTCCAATATCCAGCCCGATTGGAGACACATTTCGCGCTCGTATCAGACAATTCCCGGCGCTAGTAAATTGCTGTACTATCGATTGGTTTTGCCCCTGGCCGGATGCTGCGCTTCAGGTTTGTATAATACAATAAAGTGTGACACAACTAAAAATATAATCTATCTCCGCAGTTCTTTATTACAAGTCTCTTTTAAGTAAAAATATAAAAATCAATATTATATCTGTCTCTAATATCAATTACATAACATGCATATTTTTTAGAAATATTATTTATATATTTAATGTAATTCTTATAAGTTTTAACATGTCGACATTCAGAAATTTTTAAAAAGTTTTATAATGTGAGAAACATACTACGTTGGTATTTTTTTTAATGTTCCGGTATTGCACATACTTGCATGTGAAAAATGCAGTGTACTAGTATGTTATTTATTTAACTTGCGCTTTCGTATTAGCAAAAGGCATTTTATAAATAAAATAACAGATGTACAAAACAATGAAACATAAAAATGTGAAACATCGCAAATATGCGTTATTTGAAGCTTTATTTCATCGGTAACATATATTTTCCATGAGATATATTAACTAATAAATTAAATAATAAACATGATTGTACTTAAATTATCATATTTATCCTACTATAATTACAACTTATGCTACGAGCATTTAGTTGTTTAATACAGAATAATAAGTAAAATAAACACCAATTCGCAATAAATACAGCTTTGTAAGCAATTTTAACTCAATCTAGTGATCGTTATCATAATCTTACAGACACTTGATCTTGATAGACACTTAATTAGCAACTTCAGATTTTAATAAGTTTGATAAGTCTAAAATAATTAAAATTTTTAATGGATAGATAACAAATGATTAAAAATGTCATTAAAAAGATACCATTATAGCTATTTGAATACAAAATCTAATGAATTTTTATTAATTTTGGCATAATCCATCAAATAATTTTCTTCTTAAATCTAATTAATAAAGATAAATTAAATATTTTATCAGATAAGCCTTAATATTAACTTGAATTTTTAAATATTATTAGAAAATTATTTCACAAAAAATATGCAATTTAATTTCAGCTGTTGTTTTTTCAATAATTTATAATTTTACATATAATTATTAATACTATATTGATTATGAAAACAAAAATAAATAAATAAGTAAATTGAATCTATTATAAACGTAAGCGATATTAATTATTAAAAATTATTTTAAAATTAAGAAATATTATTTCTTTAAAGAATTGTATGGAGAAAATTTGTTTACACATTTAGATACATATTCAGCATTTAACACTAAATGCTAACATTTAAATTCTGGAATTTACTTGTCTTGTATGCAAATCGTACCTCTTGTTGGACTGGAAGATGGCAATGCACATTTAATGCTGCAAATATGGTAAAAATTGATCTTAGCGTGCAACATTTAGTAACTTTGCAACATCACGAATTCGAAGCTCCGCTTCCGATCTGCTCCGGAAATCTTACAGTAAATTAAATTTTCAAATGTGAGCACGAGTTTAACATAAATTAATGTAGCGCAGAATCGTTCTATTAATCTTTCAAAACTTGTTAATGCTTTCGCAAGTTAATACAAATATTATACGAACGCCCAATGCGTTTAAACAACTGCACAAATAAGATTTGTTGAAAATTGCAATATATTTTTGCTTAGAGCATAGCAACGCATCTTCTGTCGGATATAAAAGACGAGTTGACCTCGGATAAAACATTGCAGTCTGTCGTAAAGATATGCCGGTACATGCACTCCAGTGTGATTGACGCTAGTGATCGCTTTTTGAAGGTAAATATGCAGTAATATTTTGCTAACATCTAAAATTGCAATTGTTGTATCAAATAATTTATTTCAGGAACTGGACCGTCATAATTATGTTACACCTACGTCATATATGGAGTTGCTGTCCAATTATCGCAACCTTCTGAAAAAAAAGAAAGATGAGCTAAGTTCTTCAATGATACGTTTTTCCACTGGTGAGTAAAGATAAAATTGATATGTATAAAATAATGTAATATAAAATTCACGGTTACATAATATTTTATAATATACTTTCTAATTCTTTTACAATTAAGGAAAATATTATAAACTATAAAGAAAAGTTGATAAAAAGAATATAGAAAAGATTCGATTGCCTTTATCCTAAAAATTTCTTTACATAATATGGCTTTAGTTAAAATATTTTGATTGAGATGTTAATGTGAAAATCCTTATTTTATTTATAATATACTCCTTATTTTCTCAGTATCTTATTGTTAGTACAACGAAGAACGGATTTCATAGGTCAAAGGTAAATGACCGCCGATAGTTTTCTAGTCTATAAATTTAACGCCGACTGTCTGACGGTAGCTCGTAATTCGTGGTAAATTTGGAATATCGATTTTGCCCTGTGTGCAGGTAGTATTATTCGTGTGCTTGAAGGCAGGAAATGAAATGTCTCAATTCTTAACGCTCTTGCAATATATATGTTTCAGTAACATTTTCAATGTATGTAATACCGATTCTGAATATACAATATATCCAAAAAATCATTCAGTCATTATTAATTCAATTAAACATATACTCATATATATTCGATTTTCCGTTAATATTTTGCGTTAATTTGTATTTATTGTATATGGGAGACAGATATAAATATCTTTTATCGTACATTTATTCGCCAATTATTTAAACATTTTATTTACAATGCTATTATAAAAAATATACAAGAAAATATCAAATTACTATAAACGGAAAAATTGCGCTCCTTTAAAAACTTAGTATTTTCTTCTCTTGATTAACATCCCGATGAAACGAGAACGCATCTATTTAAACTATACGAGCCCGTAATGAAAATTCACTGCCTCCAATTCATTTACAACAAGACGATGCAAATTAATTACTTCATCTGATCTACATAAATTAGCATACTCAGTCTTTGTAACGCATACCTTTCTCGAGCAGGATTAAATAAATTGGCGAACACAGAAGCAGAAGTGAAAAATATACAGAAAATACTGAAACACATGAAACCTGAATTAGAGAAAGCAGCAGAGGCTGTAGCAGGAACGATTCATGAGATTACTCGAGACACAGTAAGCACGTTTTAATCTCTGTCAAATAGTGCATCCTCATCATTCAAAAAAACGTTTTATTTCATATCTTTTACAAAAGATGTAACTTAGAAATTAGCAGACATTAGAGAATATTTAATTTGTTTTAATAACTAAAATGAATCTTTAATCCTAGGAGAGATTTAATCTTTTCGACGCATATTTGTGTTTTATAATTTTCTTTGATATCTTATAAATCTCTTAACAAAATATTTTACAGAAGATTTATAATAAGGACATGACTAATTGCCTTATAACGAGAGATTAATAAAATTATTATTGTTCAAAGCTTTTGTACGTTTTTATAGAATAATTATTTCTTTAGAACTTCATTAATTTAATTAATTAAAAGAGCTTTAAATAAAATCTTGTAACGTTTTAATAAAATGTAGGTGAGAGATTTCTTTGTAAGTTTCATATTTTGAGGCTAGACGTGTCTACAAAATATGATACGCAAATTAAAAATAAGAATAATTAAACGGAAATGTTGTGACGCTCTTCTATCTTTGAGAAGAAAAATATTATTGTAATAAAACAATTTTTTGTGCATTAAAATTTTTTTTTATTAAAATGTATAACTTAAATAAAAATCTAATTTTTTGAACAAGAGAAAGAGAGAGAAAGAGAGAGAGAGAGAGAGAGAGAGAGAAATAGAGATATATTATAATTTATTTTTATCTGAATCAGACAAAATACATATTAATTAAATCGTTTTTCTATATGTCAATCTGAATTAAAAGTTATCATTTCTGATTGCTAAAAATGGACAGACCTGAAATATTTATAATAATAAATTAATAATTTCAGGTTAATTTGCGGGAAAAACAATTTAATTAATCATGTACTCCTGCTCTTAGGCTTCTATTAGCTTAACATTATTATTTAATGATTGTGCTTCTAAAGACCCTTTACTGTTTTCATGTAAAAGATTTGATATAGCTGTTTTATGTTTTTCACAAAATACGTATTATGTAGTCAACATACAAAGCTTATAATCTGCTTCTTGTAGATTGAAGCAGAAAAGACCAAAACAGTGGCTATGCAACAAGAAGCGGCGGCATCAAAAATGAAGGAAGAGAATAAAGCGATCAGGGATGAAGCAGAGGCCGATTTGAGTACGTTTTATCCTTACAAAGAATAGTACAAGCCCTACTGCGCGAGAGCAGTATATAAATTGTGTTGTTTAAAGCTTTAGCAGTTTAGCAACACACGTGCATGCACATGCGGTAACAGAAATTTGTTACAAAATTAAGAAGAATAATGCAACAAGAGAATATTTATGTTAACTAATATTTCTGGAAAATTGAAGTCACAACTACATGTAGTCACATACATATATACCTAAATACCTCGTCCTAATTAGTAACTACTCAATACTTATTATACATTTGTATAATATAGGTAAATATTGCGTATGTCAAGTAAACCGCACTATTTTACTCGATACATATTGATCAGTTCTCTCATCATATTTTAGCACCTGTAGTAAGTTTGAATCTATTGAGAACGCAAATATATATCTATATATATATATATATATATATATATATATATATATATATATATATATATATTGAAAACAACATTCTTGTGGCAGAATATCACGAAAGTACTACGTGTTATTTAATTTGACGTTCCGCTTTCGGGAAAATATGGCGCTTTGTATACACGGGTTCAAATGTCAGAATTTTTCAACGGAGAATTTTACAATTAAAACAACACGGAGTTTATAAAACTCACGTTTACAATGTACAAATTTGTTCGTGTATGTACATCGTGTATCTGATTTCTACATGGCTTGTTTTATAAACGCAATAAACAAATAGAGTTATATATTCTCAAAAAATAAATTAATAAAACATTAATAAATATATATATATTAATATTGATAAATTATATATATTATATGTATATATATATAATAAATTATATATTATATATATATATATTATATATATATATATATATATATATATATATATTAATTTACATAATTACGAGAAGACTTTATTGGTTTTTAATATAAAAAATAAAACATTAGTAAAGCAGTACTTGTGAAAATATCAGCCAAGCTATTACTAAATTTAGTATTTTTTTTTTGCATTTTATATTACATCACATAAAATATAAATATGTTTAAAAACCACCAGATCTTTCTTAACAATTTAAAAATAAATATATTTTATTTTAGAAAAATATTATAAATTCTAAAATATTTAAATTATTTATTAGACAAATTAAATATATGTATTCTAAAAAAAAGTTTTCCTTACATAGAATACACTATAATATCTTACTCATGAAAGGATGTATTTTACACATAATATTTAAGAAAGGATTTTAAGCAAAACTTAATTACGTATGTCTATATTACATATGTACACACAGGTGAGGTAAAACCAATGCTCGAGGCTGCTGAAGCTAGTTTAAAGGCATTAAATAGGAACGACATTACGGAGATAAAAGCAATGAAGAGACCGCCAGTAGGAGTGCTGTTAGTGATTGAAGCAATGTGTATTGCGAATAACATAAAACCAAACAAGGTTTGCTCAGGCATATACACAATTATGTAAATTTTATAAAATAACAACTTTAATTCTAACAGAGCATTTTTTATATTGTAATATTTACGCAATTGTAATCATAAAATTTAAATCCAATAATTGTTGTTTTTTATTTATTTTTACAATTTATTTATACATATTTCACACAGCAACATATTATTTTAATATTTTTGTACTTTTTTATGCTTTCAATAAAATATCTCAATTTCAGATATAGTTTCAATTAATCTTTCATGAAAAAGTACAATACAGTTCTCAATTAGTTTTTAATAATAAACAAAAGTTTTATAAAGTGTATGATTGTTTTCAGCTTCCTGGGAAACTTCCCGGTGAAAAGATATTAGACTATTGGACTCCTGGAAGTCAAATGTTGGCAGATCCAATTTATTTTCTACACACAATCTCTCATTTCAAAAAGGAAGATATCACAGAGGAAATTATCAATAAATTAAAAGATTATATAGAAAATCCCAATTTTCAACCAGATAAAGTAAACATTTCTATAGTAATAAATTATATTTGTCTCACTATTTTTGCATCAATATATTTGTTTTATAAAGTTTAGATATAATATTTAAATAGATATATATGTACATATATATGTATATACACATTTATTTTATCAACATATATTAATTATTATTTTTAAATATTAATATTAATATTAATAATTAATAAACTCGAAACTAATATATATGTTTCAAAAATATTATAACATATTTAATTTAAAGTAAACTTTTAATATTATTATCTGTTAAAAATTTACTTTAATCAGAAAATATAATTTAATATAAGGTAAATTACATATAATTTTTTTAGTATTTGAAATTATAATAATAATATAATTATTAACTAACAATATCGAAAGGTACTTCAAGTTTCGAAGGCTTGCCATGCTCTGTGCTTATGGATCCACGCAATGTACAACTATTACTTCGTAAATAAAAAAGTTGCACCTAAAATGGCAGCTTTGGCAAAAGCAGAGGAAATTCTGACTGAAAACGAAATATTACTCGCAAGTGTTATGACGAGACTACAGGAGATACAAGAAGACATTGAAAATTTACAGGATCAGTTGAAGGCAGAGGAAGCAAAGAAAGCTGAATTAGAAAGACAGAAGAAACTTTGTGAGGAACAAATAACACGAGCCTTAAAACTGATTGTAGGCCTGTCAGATGAACAGAAACGATGGACCATAATGGTGAACAATATAAAAATATCTTTAAAGAATGCTGTTGGTGATATCCTTCTGTCATCAGGTACGTGTGCAACATTGAACAATTGCTTCACCTTTGCTTGCAAAAAATGAAAAAATGTCACTTTTTCATATATTTTAAAAGATAATTTTTTGCATTAATACGTTATTGTATAAATAAAATAACATTGTATAAAATAAGTTATACACTTACAATTTCTATACAATTAAGAAAAAACAGTTTAATAGTTTGGATACATAGTGCGCAACGATACAACCTTTTAATTTAATTTTTAATTGTCTGTCTAAAAAAGTAGATCAGTAAATTATTATATTTTAATTCATACAAAACAACAAACGAAATATATTACAGATAATTGAAGCAGTCGTCTGTTCATAATTTGCATTAACAGATTAACAGAATAATGATAAATTAAAAATAAATAGATTTCTGTCGAAGAAATAAAATTATGACATTAAACCATGTCAATATCAATGCAATAACTGCTTATTTAGAGATGTATGAAACATATCTGTCACTATAATTTGTAAACCAGTACATTAACAGAATGGACTTTTCAAATTCTGTATGATCCACTTTAATAGAATTGATACGACATTTATTATATAAGAAAGTCGCAGCCATTCTGGTAAATTCAATTTTCTTACCTTGGGAGGTGCCGTTCTTACAAAGAATAGTGACACTAATCTGATTCCGCTTGCAACGTTCACCTACCAGTGCGATATCAGATCGACCACCTTATAAAAATCATTAAAGAAAAAATTAAAGTATTATTTTAGCAAATTTATATGTAATTATTTGTCTTACTTTATATATGTAGCATGCTTTATATGTAATTATATTCTTATATTTTTTATCTTATATCAAAAATATATCAATAATATATGTATAGTAAACAAAGATAAACAAAAAAAATTGCAAAACAGAGATATTAGAAGCATATTTAGAAAACATTTTTAATATTTATTTCTGTTTGTAGCAATTCTTTTTATTACAAGTAATAATTTCATTTTTTATACACTTGTTATATATACTCTAAAAATTATTTTATAGTGTTGTCAAATATTAAAAAATATTTCTCACAAATTTTCTCCAATCTTAGTCCGATTCGAAATAACACAATATCTTCGTATGGTTCATTAGTGACAATTGTTTACTGTTCCATTCATATGAGATTGACAAAGCTTCACATGCAGCAGCTTAATCGAGTGTCCGCATAGCTTTGTCTATTCTAACAACAGAACAGGGTTGATTTCACACGATTCCTTTGTATCAGAAGCTTCCATCTTGCTTGTAGGTGCGATTGCATACCTAACGCCCTTCACGGATATTTATCGCCAAAATCTCCTGGAGACCTGGTACGACGCTCTTGGTGAAGATGTTCCTCACACTCCAGGCTGCAATCCAATACTAACTCTTGGCAATCAAATAGAGATAAGAAATTGGCACATAAGTGGTTTGCCCAGGGATGCCTTGTCTGTCGAGAATGCAGTTCTCGTGATGAATTCTAAGCGGTGGCCCCTTTTCATTGATCCTCAAGCACAGGCGAATAAGTGGGTACGCAATATGGTAAGTATCACAGAGAGAAAAGTAAGAATTCTTTCTCTCTCTCTCTCTCTCTCTCTCTCTCTCTCTCTCTCTCTTCTTTCTCTTCTCTCTTTTTTTAACCTATTCCTGGGAAATTTATATCCCATAAATTTTCTACAGCTGTTGACAAAAGACTTTTGAAATGTAAAGAGTAGATAAAGAATAAAAAAGAAAGCGAAAGAAAGAGAAAGAGAAAGAGAGAGAGAGAGAAAAACAGAAAGGAAAAGAGAGAAAAAGAGAGAGAGAGAGAGAGAGAGAGAGAGAGAGAGAGAGAAATTAAATTTCATATTCATGAGATAGACTTAACACTGCATAAAATATATGGACACCACATAAAAGCACAAGAATTTATGACGATTATTATTATAACAAGAATTCATTATTGGAATATTTTTAATTTTATTCATATGAAACTCCATAAATTTATCAGTTATTACTTATTTGATACAGATAATTTAATCAGAATATTTGTTATTTATAATATATAATAATTCTATCGGAAATAAATAAATATATATATATTACAAAAAAATTTAGAATTAATTGCATTTAATTTTTAAGAAATGTTAAAATACTTATTGGAGAAAAATAAACCTTTAAGAAATATCCAAAATGAAAAACTTTGAATTTTAAAATAATTCCTAAATATGTTTTAAATATCAAATTTTTGTATTGTTTATATAGCATTTTATATATATTTCTCTTATATATAACAGCCTAGATATAATTACTATTCATAATATGAATGTTATGCTAGTATTAAAGAGTTCAATGTAACAATAATTTAACTTGATTTTTAAAGATTTATGAAAATTACTTTAAAAATTAAAAATTTGAATTTATTCTCCAAGTGTTAAAAAATTTAACTATACAATTGTTATACTGATTTTTTAGTGTTTTTATTATAGCCATTAATTAAAGTTCTCCTATTCTTTCAGTTAATTGAAGTTTTAATTTCAGTGCAAACCAATCGGACTTTTTATTGCAAAAATGTCGGATAAAGATCTATTAAGTACCATTGAAAATTGTGTGCAATTCGGAAAGCCATGCTTAATTGAAAATATCAGTACTGAACTAGAAGCTTCCCTAGATCCTATTCTGACTCGTGCATTATTCAAACACGCCGGACAGCCGAGTATTAAAATTGGCGAGAATATCGTACCCTACAATTTCGATTTTCGTCTTTATTTAACCACAAGGCTGCCTAATCCCCATTATGTACCAGATATAGCGGTAAAAGTGCTCATAGTCAATTCCGCGCTGACTGTTGGGTAAGATTTTAAATTTTTTGAAAAAATCTATATGTGAATTATTTCGTATATTTTATAGATTCCATAATTTTTGCTTTATATTTAATGAGGTTTTGTAATGAGCCGTTTTAAAATAATTGAATTTTTGTTACTCCATTTCATGGAATTATTGAGGGCTCTTGGTGAACTGGTGTTTTACGATCATATCTTTGGTATTGTAAAGTAACTATCAAACTAAATCTAACAATAATTAGGAGAATTTTAATCAGAAATATTTTTGAGGTATCAAAAAACTGGATATACTTTTCTGAACATTTGACTGTCTTTTCTTGAATTTTTATCCTACATACTATACTATTTTTCAGATATTAATATATCTATTCACGAAAAACTGTATTGACATCAAAGAATTGATGTTGAATTATTAACATACAAAAAAATCTGTAATTTTAAAAATATATATATAACAAAATTAATCAGACTTGATCTCTTCTTTCATTCTGATTTAATAAAACAGAAAATTCATCTTATTCAATATCATTACTGGGTAACATGATGTTTGATCTGTGTTGCATTTGATTCTAATTTTATATATAACCCATATAGCGGCCTTGTCGATCAGATGCTATCTCTGGTCACTATACAAGAACGTCCTGATCTTGAACAAGAAAGAAACGCGATTATTGTGTCATGTGCTGAAATGAAACAAAAGCTGGAGGCGATAGAGGACAAAATTCTTTACAGACTCACGGTATCCGAAGGATCAATAATTGATGATATTGATCTGATTTATACCTTGGAGGCTTCGAAAGCCAAGAGTGAGGAAATCAAGGTAGAAAAATATATAAAATATTCTATTATTATAGGAATAAAATTTAGTGATAAAAAATTATCTTCTTTTTTCCTTATATTTCAAATGTATATGTGTATATGTGTAATATTAATTTAGTAAAAGTAAAATATCATTTTTTAATAGAATGTAAAATAAATTACGTGTACATAAATTATATATTTATTAGTTTAGTTAAAAAGAATAAAAAGAAATTGCTTAATACAAAAAATAGATTTTTCTTTTTTTATTATATAAAACAGTAGTTGATCTTTCACTATAGATGAAAATGGAGACCGCTGAATTTACACAAGCAGACATTGATTTAACGAGATCATTATACATGCCAGTAGCAAATCGGGCACAAATATTATTCTTTTGTATCACCGATCTCCAGCGTATCGATATCATGTATCAATATTCCCTAGAATGGTTCGTCGTTATGCTCAATAACAGCATATCAAATACCGAAAAAAGCAGTAAGTAAAGCTTTTGTATTCTACTATTGTGTCATTGATTCAAACGTACCTAATGAATAATGTAAAGAAACTACATAGATTTAACAAACTTTGCTGAATAGACTTTTTATTAACAGTATTTTGTTTTATTATAAAAAGCTTATGACCAGCAAATAGAAACATTTATATAGTATTTCTTGTAGACTAGATATAAATTAAAACTTAAAATTAAAAATTGATCAGCATATTAATATTAATTTTTTTTCAGCAAAAGTAATATTAATTTTTTAATTTAAACAATTTATCAAAACTTATATTGGTACATATTCAAATATCTGAATATTAATTTAATTACTTACAGTTAAAGTTTGTTAGTTTAATCATTTAATTTCGCAGATAACATTAATAAACGGATAATGGACATCAGCAAAAACTTCACATTCGCTCTCTTCACGAATATCTGTCGCAGTTTATTCGAAAAACACAAACTGCACTTCGGTTTTCTCGTCTGCTCACGTATTCTTTTGGACAATGGTACAATCGATCCGATGGAATGGCAACACTTTCTTACAACAACTACACCTATACAGGTAAAACATAAATCAAATTTAAATTAATCGCTTTTTATAGTTACTGAGAACTTATTTTATTAAAGAAGAATTAATAACTTTATTCGTTTTAAAAATATACAAATATAACGGCACAATTCGTACATAGATATTATTTAATCTAATATGTCAATTAATTTTTTCCGTCCAACAAAAACTTTATGAATAATCACGTATTAATTTAATCTAATATATTAATATATTGGAGTTATATGTGTGAAAAAACTCTTGTAATCCTCAAAGTTAAGAATTATTTAAACTTAAGACTATTTTATATAACATTATTCTACTTTCGAAATATATATTTAACAATACTTAAACATATAACCAAATATAAAATATAATTATATTTATTTTAATATGTCTCTATTTAAAGTAAGGAGCTTTAAAGAAATAAAATATATTTTAATTTCCAATTTTTTTCTAATAAAAATGAAATAAATAGCTGTTAATAGGAATTAAAATTAAAAATTTAATTTATATTGTGATTTAAAAAATCAGTAATTTACAATTCCATAAAATAAATCTCCATGACACAAATATATACAAGTCCTTTTATCTAATTTTTTTTGCAAGCTATTATGCATAATATGCTTTCTTATACGGATGCTTTCACGTGCTCAGAAAACATGTGAGTAGGGGTGAAAAGGTATAATTTATTATCTCTGTCACATATTATCGATATATATCCGAAGATTCCCCTTTTAGGGATTACCAAATCCCGCATCCGACTGGATTACCGCGCGATGCTGGCAGGAAATTCAAGCTTTAGAGCGGCTCCCAAAGTTCGACAAATTCATCACATCTTTCCAGTTATCGTTATCCCAATTTAAAAATATATTTGATACTCAGGAAGCACATTTGTAAGTAGATTAACTTTCTTCACATTAGAGCTTATGTCCACATAAATAATTACCATGACATTTAATTAATTAGCAAGAAGTAGGTATATAAATAAAAGAGCAGATTAAATTAAATTAATACAAATTGATCTAATCTAATAAGATCAATTTAATTTCATTTCAATTTATTATTAATAATTAATAATAATAATATTGTATTTGGTTCGGCCTTCCAGCCTAAAACCCGGGACTTGGTTTACAATTTCGTTACTTAACATTCATTCCTTCATCCATTCCCTTTTCCCTTCTCCTATTCTGTCTCATTTTTCCTAATTCTTTCATGCATTTTACATTCGCTAACTTTCCTTCCTCTCCTAAAAAATCCCTCACTCTAATCCTCTCTCCATCTATATGTGTCAGTATATGCTCAATCGTTCCTTCTTCTTCTTCACAAATCTGACATTTTCTTCTTTTCGCCGCCGCCCAGAATCTGTTTCTTTCCTCTTCGTTTCTACATCTCCATCACGCAATCAACTTTTGGCTCCCTTTATGCCCTTTTTCTCTCAAATATTTTGGTCCCTCCTGCGCCATTATGTCCTTATATCTCTAATATCGTTGTATCTCGTGCTTCCTATCTTACTATCTATCAGTCTCTCTCTCTCTCTCTCTCTCTCTCTCTCTCTCTCTCTCTCTCTCTCTCTCTCTCTCTCTCTCTCTCTCTCTTTCTCTCTCTCTCCCTCCCCCTCTCCTTACCGCAAGAACTTTTCTATTAAAAGTTTGCACAACATAGTTCGTATTGTATTAAGTATTAAAAAGTTTTAAGATCTCTCTCCTTTCTTTTCCATTTGTAAGACGATTTTAAATTAAAATTCTGCGTAAAAATAAAATTTTAACCCATTTAGAGCACCATTTCCTCAACCATGGAAGACGAAACTCGATGATTTTGAGAAGTTACTGGTACTCAAATGCTTACGACCCGACAAGGTCACCAACGCTATGCAAATCTATATGACAAAATATCTTGGTCAGCAATTCGTCGAGCCTCAAACCACAAAATTATTAGCAATTTATAAGGAATCATCTAACACCACACCGATTATTTTTATTTTATCGCCTGGTAGTGATCCGGCC
This sequence comes from Temnothorax longispinosus, assembly GCF_030848805.1. NCBI lineage: Eukaryota > Metazoa > Arthropoda > Insecta > Hymenoptera > Formicidae > Temnothorax > Temnothorax longispinosus. The sequence continues at coordinate 2,976,963 of NC_092366.1, forward strand.
GCAGAGTTGTATAAGTTTGCCGACAAGTTAAAAATGGAAGGAAAGTTACATTCGATATCTCTTGGTCAGGGTCAGGAACTCAGGGCACAAGCCATGCTAAAGAAATCAGCGGAAATGGGCACTTGGCTCTTCTTTCAAGTTAGAAGCTATCTTTCTTCCTTTAATTTTTTTTCTAGATAGCTAAATTTATTTATTCTAGGACATAAACTTTATACATGTTTATATATAATTATCACTCTAACGTTATAATAAATGACTTAAGCGTCTGTTGATTGAATGATCTTTGATTGAATAATAACGTCAAAGCAACTTAAGTGTCCATATATTTTCAAAAAATACTAAATGCAGCCAGAAATCTAATTATGTTAGAGTAATAGTTTAAATAAATTTAAATAATTTCTGACAAAAAAACTAATATCGCTTTTATTATATAAAAAAATGTTTTTTTTTAATTTTCATTTATTTAAAGAAAAATGCAAAGGTAACGGTAAATCAATTTTTTTTGCAAAAACGATTATGGAATGTTCAAACATTAAAATTAAATAAAATTGTAACCTGTTTTATATATTAGTTATCACAAAAGATAAGTTTGAAAATTAATGGAAAAAATTCGCAAAAATTTATAATAAATATTAATTTATATCTATAGCAAAAATATATGTGCTATTCAATAAAATATCCATTCAAGTCTATAACAAAATAGAACCTACAAGAAAACCATTTAATTTCATGTGTTATACATTAAAATCAGTACCAGACACCACAAAAATATAAAAACTATTTTTTAAAACCATTTATTTTGCAACAGAAACAGAAATTTAAATATTCTTTTCTGTTTAGTAAAAGCATATTGATAAAAAAAGGAACGTTCATTTTATTTCGATAATATATAAAGCAAAAAAGTATAAGAGATATAATTTATTGAGCTGCGTAGAGGTGTCCTTAATAGCGTAGCAGTAAAAAGAAGCTAAATCTGTGTATATATATATATGTTAAATCATTGAAAAATTAAAATATATTTGATATATACGTTTACTGTATAAAATACATGTCATTTTAATACTTTTAATTTTGCAGAATTGCCATTTGGTATCAAGTTGGATGCCGAAACTCGAATTTCTCATCGAAACGTTGTCATCTGAAAATACTCATCAAAACTTTCGATTGTGGTTGACATCTGCACCGTCGCCCGACTTTCCCATCAGTATCCTTCAAAATAGCAGCAAAATGACGGTTGAACCACCGCGGGGCATAAAGGTCCAATTGTGTATCATATCATTTCAATATAATCAATATAAATTTTTGCAGTAAAATATCACTTTATTTATACGCTTTATTAAATCAATTTTCATAAATGTTTGTAACGTTTACAGAAAAACATTTCCGTTATAAAATACATCACGGTATAAATACGCAAATGACAAAAATAAATAAAAATTCGTTTACGTTATTATAATTTCTTTCTTCTTGTTTCTCGTTCTTAACACAGGCCAACATGTTACGTGCATATCTGACGCAAGTCATGGAAATGCAAGAATTTCTACAACCTGATCACCTGAAAGCTCTGTCATTCAAACGGCTTATATTCTCACTTTGCATGTTTCACTCAATCCTGATCGAGAGACGGAAATTTGGTCCCCTGGGTTTCAATATATCCTACGATTTCACAAACGGGGATTTAGCTATATGTTTGTCGCAATTGTACATGTTTCTCATGGAATACGATACTTTGCCATTCAAGGTAAACTGTTGATCATGCGCAAAGAAGATAGCTTTAGCAAAACGTTTCTATAATTTCTAAATTGACATTACTTTCAAAAAAGAAAAACAACGATATTTTTATATTTTCCCTGACGAATATAAAGTCAATATTAAATACGCGATTCTGTTTTTATATTCTTTATTTGGGAAATTTTAGTTTAACTTATGAGCATTTCTTATATAATATAATTTTGCTAAGGAAAATATCTACGTTTGTAATAACATGAGAATCTCAGAATGTGTTTTATTCAATCCTTAAACTTACGGTTTTTGAGATCAATTTATACATTAATTAAAATAATTAAAATATTAATTCTTAAATAAGTATTATTATTTGTATATAACAAAGATTCTCACATATACGGCCGGGCATATTAACTACGGTGGACGAATAACAGATGATTGGGATCGCCGATGTGTCCTGACACTTCTCGAAGACTATTACAATGTAAATGTCGTCTCCCAAGATTACCAATTTGACGAACAAGGGATTTATCATCAGGTATACATATTCAAATAAAATAACAAACATTTTCTAAAAATATCTCTAATGTAAATTAAAAAACAACTTCTAAGCCATGGCAATTCCAATAAAGTTGAAAATATATTAAACATTTATTTGACCTAAAATCAAGAAACGGCATATTATATAAATTAAAACTTATGTTTTAATATTAATGATATAATAAAAACAGTTTAAAAGAGAGAGAGAGAGAGAGAGAGAAAAAGAGAGAGAGAGAATAAAAAATAAAAATTATGTTTTTCTTTTCCTAAAAATTTATAATTGTAAAGTTAGTATTATTTGGGATTTAATTTTAATTAGCCAAAGCTATATTTTTCCTTTATACAACGTATTTTTATGATTATTCACTTATAAAACTGTAACTTTTTCATACGTCTTGTGTGAGCGTTAACTTAAAATATATAGATATGCAAACATTTTTTAAATTTATATAATTATGTATATATAGTTTCAATATGTATATAGTTCTATTAATATAAGGACATTTATATATAAGCATTCTTTTCATAAACAAATTGTTACTAAGTACGCTTTTATCTTAAATCTAAAACACGCTACGTTTTCATGTACAAAGTTACCGGCTGCAGCATCGTTCAACGATTATCTAGAATACATAAAAGGTTTCCCTTTAAACGACGATCCATCACTATTTGGCATGCATTCAAACGCTGATATAAGCTACGCTCAAGCAGAAGCATATGCTTGCCTCGCAACTTTATTAAACATGCAACCCAGAGAACTTGGCGTTGTTACCGCAAGTGTCGAGGAAGTAACAAGTCAAATAACTAAGGATATGTTGTCCACGATATCTGAACCATTTGATTTAACCGCAATGCAAGCGAGGTACTGCTGGATATCTTTATATAAAAAAGCAAAAACATTTTTGTTTTTGAATTTATTTTTTAATATGTTCTTACCATTGCTATTTTGTAATCTGAAATAAAAAGCATCTTACAATTTTATCATAAAATTTGAAATTTGATAAAAGTATCTCTTCAAAATTTCTAAGATATAATAGTTATTTCATGACATGAATCCGATTTCTTAAAATTGCATTCTTATGTACAATACGTAAAAAATCAAAAAATTTTTACTTTTCAAACAAAGTTTAATATTTTCAAAACAAGTATAACACCTGCGAAGGAAAGAGAGGACGATAGAACTCCTCTATTAAATCTGTAAATAAACTAAATTGAATTTCAGGTATCCTATATTGTACGAGGAATCCTTTAATACCGTGTTACTACAAGAGGCCAAACGATATAACAGTTTACTCGAAATCGTGCAATCAACGTTGCAAGATCTTTTGAAAGCTTTAAGAGGCTTCGTCGTCATGTCGGAACAGCTCGAAATGATGGCTACCAGTCTTTATAATAATAAAATCCCCGCAAATTGGGAAAGCAAAAGTTATCCTTCTTTAAAATCTTTAGGTAGGAAGATCTCGATCACAAATCAATCAATATAATATAATCTTTCTTTAATTCTCAAGGCCAGGTTATTATAACAAATATTTTTTATCATTTTGATTAGCCGGATGGTTCATCGATTTAAAAGAAAGGATTAGATTTATAAGGGAATGGCAAGATCAAGGTATACCGCCTGCATTTTGGCTATCAGGGTTTTATTGTCCTCAAGCCTTTCTAGCTGGCACGTTACAAAACTTCGCGCGGAAACACGTAGTATGCGTTGACACAATCGATTTTAGCTTCAAGGTACGCTTTCAGCTTTTAATTAAGATGGATCAACATGATTGACGCGTATCATATAAATAACCACAGGAGAATAGAATGTGAGAATAATTGATAGGCATTTTTAGTTATTTGAGAGATTTATTTGGTTGTAAAAATTGAATAAAACATTATATGTAGATTCTAATTTATAATATTATACAGAAAATAAGATAAAATTATTATTTTACTCAACTGATAATAAGTATAAATCTAAATTAATATTAATCCTCGTTAAATGGTAAAAAATCGTCGTTGCAAAAATTTGAAATTATACTAGTCTTGGCGAAGATCGATAAATAAAGAATATATGTATACTCCGAGCAAAGTCATGCGCAAATGTTGTATGTCACAGGTTTTGTCTTCCAAACCAACGCAGAGACCATTGGATGGCTGTATCATTTACGGTCTTTTTCTGAAAGGCTGCCGATGGGACGGAAACTATCTCGTAGAGTCTCTACCAAAGGAATTATTCGCCGGTTAAGTATTAATATAAACGTTTCTATTACATTAGAATTAATTTCACGCTAAATTATTAAAAGCAATATTATTAAACTAATGAGATACAAATAGCTGTGCTTCGCTAAGCAAATTACATTGTTTAGTCACTTTGAATCTCGTTTACATGACACAGTATTGTTCACTTGTTGTCCAGGCATGCCGCCGATTCTCTTGTTACCGGAAGTTCATCACGTAATTCCGCTTCATGGAACTTATATATGCCCTGTATACAAAACCATCGAGCGGTCTGGAACTTTAAGTACAATGGGATATTCCACAAACTTTGTTTTAGCGATGGAGATTCCAATTAATGAGCCACAATCACACTGGATAAAAAGAGGAGTGGCGTTGATATGTACTTTGGATTATTAACATTTCTCTGTTACATCTATCACAACATTTATGACTTACAATTGACAATTGTTAAAGTTAGTAACTTTATATACATATACATATATATATATATATGCATTATGGATATTATAATCTTAATAATAATGATTATAATACATTAACAATTGTACCAAATAAATTATTTGTTGTGAAATAGCATTTTTCACGTAAAAATTACAGAATCTTTTAAACATGTTATTATTATCTTGTTTATAAGCATAATTTGCACAAAAAGATATATGTTCTCTACTTATATTTTATACATATATCATAGAATTATAATTAATACTATTATAGTAATTAGTAATTATGTAGAGACGTAATTAAATATACGAATCAAGTTTTTATTTTGTTAATCTCCTATAAAATAAATTATACATGTATCATGTGTAAACATAGATATAACATAAATGCATAAACAATTTAAGGAGATATTTCATTTCCGTTATATCTTATTAAACTTTAGAAACAATTTCAAACAGATATCGAATAGACATTTTATTCATGATGCAAAAATTGTTTGTTGAACTTAAAAATAGCTCGATCAATGCTTGAATTTATTTGTCGTTTTCGTATAATTTGGGATCCTTGCGACTATATCGATCATGCGCTGCAGTCGACCATTTATATATCACAGCTGACATTATAAAACCTGAAATTAAAAATATTAAAAACACAATTGAAGACAATCGTGAAAAGGAAGAAAATATTTTTTAAAATAGAAATTTAAAAAAGTTGTGTTTCACATAAAATTGTCGGCCGGAATGATAAATGGTTCCTAAAAATGATATTCTACACTTATATGAGTTTTCAATAAATATAATTCTTATATCAATAAGGTGAAATTTTACATCTTTCTTTTTGTAGTTCAATAAGAAATTATCAAAATAAAATAATTGAATTTTAGGCTGTTCTTCCGAAAACGTCCATATGCTCCGATTTAGGTCAAACTTTGTAAATATGTTCCTTTTACATAAAAAAAGACATATACTAAAAGAATTTTTAGCGACTCAAAAGTTAAGTAATTTTTTTAACATTTTTAACCTACTGCCTCCATGCATACACTTTCCACGCAAGACGAGTTGCCACATGATGGGTTTACAACTTTCTACACGTGGAAAGTCCACGCATGTACTTCGCAAGGCACAATATGTGTTTAGTTTGACGGTAGTGGAGCCCCCGCAGGGAGGTGGAACCTACTGCCTCCACGCATACACTTTCCACGCGAGACGAGTTGCCACATGGGTTTACAATTTTCCACATGTGGAAAGTTTACGCAATCAAATCACGCATGTACTTTTCCATCCACACAACAATTGGATTGGGTTAAATTAGTTTTTTTTAGGTGAAGCCCCACTGCCTCCACGCATACACTTTTCACGCGAGACGAGTGCCACATGGGTTTACAACGTTTCTGATTTTCTGAAGTTTCGCCAATGATGTTTATGTTATAACTTTGACGGATATGACTTTACGGTTGTTTTCATTACTTGCGAGCTGTTTTGATTTGTAATATACTGAGTTAGAAAGTTCCAAGTGTATGCGTGGAGGCAGTAGGTTAAAAATGTTAAAAAAGTTACTTATATATATAACTTTTGAGTCCTTTTGGTAAAAGTCCTTTTGGTATATGTCTTTCTTATCTAAAAGGAACCTATTTTCAAAGTTTGACCTAAATCTGAGCACAGACGTTTTCGGAAGTTTCGCTCACGAATGTTGTTAAATGTATGAATGTGAAACTTGGTTCTTGTTTATGTAGATAGAGATTGAATACGATATATATTTAAAATTAATCAATCCTTTATATAGCGGTAATTTTCAGGTTTTTATAACAAAATAAAATACACGTAAAGACAGAAATCGATTGTGCTACGAATAGTGGTATAACGTTAATTCAACATTTAACGAAGTCTTGACGTCATTGAACAAATATGTACATAGGATGTTTAATAACGTTACATTACTGTTTCAAAGAGCTCAAAGATTAACTTTTATTTCGGTTAAAAGATTAAAAAATATCAACATAGACATGATGATTTTTTTATACCGATTAAGGATTTCTAACATTACAAATTTATAAAAAATAAAAATATGTGCATTAATACAAAATTGTAAGCGGCAATATCTCAATATCTGATCTTTCTTTGTCTAAAAATTAATTTTTATAAAATTGAAACATTGCTGCATTTTGAGTTCATACATGCTTATAGTACCATTATTATTGTGGTAATCTACTTTATAAGCGCAGAGGCTCATATTAATGAAATCGTGTGTATTAATATAAGGTTTACTTATTTATCTTACATTTTTTTAATATTGGTATAATCAAATATATTCAGATTATTTTGAGAGAGGAAAAACAGAATTATAGAAAAGTGCACTAGGCATAAAACGAATTTCATGGTTCAATACAATCAGCAAATGCATCTGGATGTAAAAAGATTGTAGTCATGTAAAACAAGTTGCTTCATAAAGTTAAAATTTTTCGCCTCTCTGACTGAGTTGGATCTGCGTTGTTATTCATGTCTTATAAAATATTATAGCTTATAAAATAAACAATTATTTTAGAAAAGAATTGTAATATCAAAAACTGATGGTTTGAAAATAAAAATCTGCATAAATTTATAATTATAAAAAATTTTTAATATGCAAAAAGAAATATAATTAGTAAATCGATAAAAATTAGTTAAATAAGTAAACATGTTAATAATAAAACAATATAATTTAGTTATCAAAAACTGCTAAATTACAGAAATAATAAAAAATATAATTATATCTTTATTTGTTTTTTATGCAGTTTGTCGCTATGTATTCTTCATATTTATCATTTTTAAACTTTACAATCAATGCAATTCTAAAAATGAAGTATATTATTAAATGTCTTTTTGTGTATTAACTTTTGTATTAATGTATACGTGAAGTGAACACTATAAGAATAAAATATTTAAATCTTGATACGAATGTACACCTGGGAGCACCGTTGGGAGCGCACGCATTGCTCTACTCAACAAATTGGGCATTCCGTGCGTTATTGATTTTGCCCAAGCTCGTTGCTCCAACGGCGATAAACCGTAGTACACAATTCTACGAATTCGAACCGGTAAATTGCCAAATTCCAAACCCATTTTGCACAAAACGCAACAGAACGGATTGATTCCCGACGTATCGCTGTCACTGCTTTATTCTCTGTAAAAATTTTTTTATTTATAAAAAAAAAGAAAGAGGAAAAAGACAATTGCAAATTAAACATGACGTAAAGCGCACTCTAAATTTGAAAATTAAAACTTTAGCGTTAAAGATCCCAGCTACTTCAAATGATAAGAGCAATGACTATCGGTAAAGCTAACTCCGAGTGTGATGATATGGAAGAGAGCTCTCCTGCCATAGGACGATGAAGCATTACATCCCGAATCCTAGATTTTCAACAAAGGATCATGTACATTAGTTTATATGTATGTACGTGTTCATTTTACAAATAAACCACGCAGGCTAAAATTACGCTATATCCTCGTAAGATTAAAGATTGGTCAATCGATCGATCTTCTTTATCAATTCTAAAGTTAGATGCATCTATAATTTTATTTAAATAATTTTAGTCATCCAACTTATGTAGACAAAAATTCTGACTCTATAGATTCTAATGGATAAATGATTTTAACATATATAGTAATTACTTGTCATAGAAATATGTGTATGTCACATTTAATATTAGCTCTATTATATAGCTCTAAAATTTTTAAATAGATAAAATTAATATCTTGGTATTTCTGGTTTTTTTTTTATTCCTAAAAATATTTAAAAATAATCAAATTTTATGAAAAATATTAACGCGTCATTTTTAAGTACCATAATATTACAATATTATTATTATTATTACATTTAGCCTTTATTTTTGCTCCATAAAGTTTCATACTACCTAATGATTAAATTAATTATATAATTCTTATTATAAAAAAATATTCCACAGTATATTATATTATCTTGCTCATTTTATATGCATCATGTTGAATATATTAATATAAAATAAGAAGAAATGGAGCAGTTTACAAACATATATATATACCATTTCCCGAACTTAATTTATTACCAGGGCCATTGTCTTTTAAAATAAATACGCGGTCCCGGCTAGACTTCTTTGCCTCCGGCCAGCAGGGTGAGAAGAGGGCACGTGGCAAAATCGGCGCATGCTTACGCGGCGGCGCGTAAAATTTTCGCTGCGTGACCTAGAATCTTGTGAGCCCGTGAGAATCGGACTTTCCCTGATCATCGACCCTCCGTCCTCCGTGCTGCGTCCAGACTATCGCGGCGACTGCGAGGTGCGACACGTCAATAAGTACGATATAGCACAAGGACACCTGTTTGCCTCGATCAGCGTGCACGCCGGCAAACGTACCATTTGCAAACGCGTTACGAACAACACACACATACACACTCACACACGCAATGATGTGATTACGAAGTTTACATCTAGTCCGGCGTGACGTATGAGAAATCCGCTTTATATTTCATTCCATTATTCAATGCAATTACGTCAGTTCCTAGAACGAGCGAGAGAGAGAGAGAGAGAGATCTTTAAATTAAAAAAAAGATTTAAATCAACAGACTAGACTCTAACAGCAATTAAAAATAGTTGATATTGTGTAATCAGTTATGTATTTTCCCGATGATTAAGTACATCTCGTTTATAATTAGAAATATTAATGACTTTAACAATACAAATAAATGAATAGGATAAAGAGAGCCATCTGAGTAACAAATTGTACCATTTTTCTCGCAAGCGTATTCCTTTGCGCGGTGAGATGCTCGTACCGTAACATTTTAACAAAATTACTACCCGGCACGATAGCGCTTTGTATGGAGAACGCCGTCGTATTCATCGCAGAATGGCCTACTTCTTGGCCGCCACGCGCCGTTCAATTTGCACGATTATCTAGCTGCGGCTGATACGCTGAAAAGTCAGTACACGCGCGGGATAGTTTCAATTATGGCAGAGCGTCGACGACAACGACGATGACGACGAGGCAGCATATGCCTCCGCTCTCTCCGTTTTATCTATATCCGCGCCTGTTGCGCCTGACTACCCCTCTCTTTATATTAGCCCTCTCTCCTGTCCACCCTTCGCCGCCCTGTATGCCTTTCACCCGCGATCACCCTCTTTCACCGCCTCTCTTCCGCCTATCCCTCCTTTCTCTCTACGCTATGACGGTTTGATACATCCCTGCGGGCCGTGCGGGGAGCGAGGGGAGAGCCCTCGCACCCTTCCACCCAAGCCGACCTTCCACCCTCCGATGCTCTTCCCCCGCATCCCATCACTCCCGATGCCGAGTGGAGTCGTGCGCGCGAGTCAGTTGCTGAGGTAGTGGCGACCATATACCACAGACCAGCAGCATCAGCAGCAGCAGCAGCAGCAGCAGCAGCGGGGCAGCGGCGGCGGCAGCAGCAGCAGCAGTAACAATATAGTAGCAGCAACTGGCCAGGTCAGCACTCAACACCCACTTGTCGGCTGACCGACACCGCGGCAACTCGGCACGATCCCAAGCGACTACCTGTGCGATTGTCGAGTGCCACCTGAGGGGAATTAGGAAAGCGGCGCCGGCAGCGTGCACTAATTAGCACGACGGTTAATTGCCGAAGAACACGAACTGCGAAGAGCAACTGGCCGCACGCGTGCGCGCCCCGTGTGGCGAAGTGACCAGCTGCAGCCTGTTGCAAGCGGCGGATTATGACGTGAGTCCACGGTCCTTATTCTTTTCTTCCCCCTCTCCCGTTTTTCGTCGCATCTTCCGTCTACTAAAAGTACTGAGAACGACCAGGTTCTTCTATACATATAACGTTTAATCATGCTAATATTGATTATATATTAATTACGAACGTCACGCTAAGTACATAGTCATGCCAAATATTCCATCCAAATTAACGTAATCTAGAGAATCTTGAGCTTTATTTCTGATGATCTGATGATCTTGAAGAACCTGTGATTTTCCCATCGGCCTCAATAACATTCCAATATTTAAATGTAGACGAACGCTATACGCTGATACGTTGGACATATGGAATATTGGCACTCGTTATTCTTACGGTCCAACAAGCATTGATACGTTATCGATAAACATCCAAAACGTATTTATCTACGCTCTTCATCGATAAACGCCAAACACGCATTTATCTGAATACCGAATCAGCCTTCGATCGATTTTACGCGCGCGGTATGTCCAAAAAAGTTCACAAAATACCGGCATAATTTATTCGCACAACGACGTAATCGAGCGGATTAAATTACTTAATTACGAAGCTTATGACGGGTGGGAAGTTACGAGGAAAGCTGCGGTTGTTTTCGTTATTAATAATAAGCCGGCCGTAATAACGCGCGTTCGATGCGAGCGGCGCACACACATACACACACACACACACACACACACACACACAATGTCGAGACGAGCGTCATCGATTGATTGTCGACATCAACATAACGCAATCGCACACAATTTGGCTCTTTTTTTTCACCGGGGGGTGCCGCCTGCCACGCGGCAGACAGTCGCTAAGGAAAATCGAGCGTTCGAAGAAAAGTTTCGTCAACGAACTTCAACATATGTACCTATATGTATATCTCTGTCTTCTTTCTTTTTGCACCACGTGCCGATGCGCTCTTTAGGCTGCATTTTCCAGCGGGCTTTATTCCTTTTTCAACTTTCAACGCGGCACGCGCTCGTGGCGCAGCGCATACACGTCACTGTAATAAGAAAAATGTAAAAGACTTGGAGAGAGAGAGAGAGAGAGAGAGAGAGAGAGAGAGAGCTGCGAGGTATGCACCATGAGAGTATCGATTCTGCAAGGCAAATATAGCCACTTTCGTTGAAAGTTCCTTTGTTCTCTTTACCGCAGTGAACCATATGATAGCGCGAGTAACGCGCGATGAACAATGGCAGCAGATAGCAAGACGGCGCGGCGAGTTTATTGAATTTTCTGCGGGAAACTTGCATATCCCGCAGAATTGCATTTGTAAATGCGTGCATGCATTCTAATCCATGTACAGACGAAAAGGCAAGACGTTCTAATCCGTATATAGCATGAGAAATCTCGGATCCTCGTTTTCTTTTCAACACAATTAGCGTTTTCAATTTCTAATTAGCACACTTTTAAGGAACAAGTGCTCCATACATAAAGCTCTATATTTATATTTCTAGTGCTATATTGTTTAAAATATCACGCTTTGAAATGATAATAGCTTTGAAATTACCCAGCAACATAATGAAAGTAATTTGACACACACATATAGCAGATACGTTCAAACTATACTCAAGTCAAGGATGCTGACGTGTATCTTTGAAATTTATTAATGATAGATGAACAGTTTGCATAGTCTATAATGTAAATGTGAAAAAATTCGAACGACATAAAACCAACTTTATATTCGCCCAAGTTACAGTATCATAAAATAATGCACTATCATAAAATGATTAACGCTGTGGTAAAAGCTGTTTTGGAAGTTTGTACGAGTACTATAATATATATGTATAATCGAAATATGCCACTATGGCTGGGGCTGAGGAGCAACCATTGATTTATACAACTTTGCAAGTTGTAGAAACAAAGTTCGCAACCTCATTTTTCATGTTACATTCGCGTTACCTTGAGAAATGTGATGCTACGCTTTATTCGCTTCATTCTCACGTATATTTCTCACACGTCGTAACTCGTCTAAAAGCCAATATTATATGTCGAGATGCGTCAACACATGTTGCAACGAGCTATTAAATGAATAAATCGGACAAACTAATAAAAATATAATTTTATATTGCGTAATAAATATTTTGCATATTTTGAAATTTATATTCTTTTATAGAAATATTAAAGAGTAAAAAAAAAATAAAACAGCTGGCCTCTTTATGAGCCTCTTTGTTCTGACTCTCACTCTCACACACAATCAGTAATTCCTCTTTCTCAAAATGAGAATTTCCGTGAAAATGAGAATTTCCATATAATCATATCAAGCTACTGTTCCACCGAGCGGCTCGTATGAATACCATACATCGTTTCCTTCATTTTACACGTCAAATATGCGACAATTCAAGCAGCTCGCTTGTAAAAGCTATCACCGAGGTGCGATAATATCGCTGCACGGAAACACATTTCGAAACCACGTTTGTGATAGGCGATACCAGATTTCCTGTGAGACTCGAAGCGCGCATCTCTCGTCGTACATTCCCGTTGTCGTTCCTCGAATACTTCTAATTTCCCGAGTCCCAATAGAGGACACAGGGATTACGTCGTATGCCGAACAGGAAAATAAACGAGAGAACGTGGGCGTTACGGCATCCCACGCCCGAAGAAAAATCCTTTAGAACTGCCATGGGTATCGCCAGCCGGGAGGGGAGAAAGATAATAATTCACGTGATATATGTCGATATGCTCGCATACGCTGGACGCATTAATATTCGGAAATTACGAGATTAGACGGAATTGCTGAGCTGGGTTGTGGGTTGCGTTACAGTACGACTGTGTTAAAAATTTTTTTTAATTTCAAGAAAATCCATAGGGAAGTGACATATATAAGTACCATTATTAAATTTATTTCCGTACGAACTGCGTTCTTATTAATAAATTAATATATTTACAAGAGACGTGAAAGTATTGTTATAGCCGATAAAGAGGAAAAAGTTTAAATCTGAATTAAAAAATTGTTTTCTGTTTTGCAAACTTTTCTTGTGTTTTACACCTATTTTTCTTAAATATTTTTATCAAATTCTTTTAACAAATACAAACTGCGTGATAAAATAAAAAAATAGATTAAAATTCAATTAAATAATATGTTGAATTTACGTATCAAATATTTTTTACAATTATAATAAAAACATATATACATTATATATTAGCAAATATGTAACTTTTATATATTATTGGTAATGTAAAATGTAAATAAAAATACTGGTACGAAATCTACACGTGCAAGTTACTTTTTGTTCTTCATGTGCTCTAGCTCTTATTCGAGATCTAAATTGAGTTTATAGAAGAAACAATTAATCTTACAGCAGAACCCGCTAAGTGCTAGTTCAATTTGCCTCGGGGAAAAACGGTTTTCATGTGGCTTCCGGATGCTGTGGTACTTTTCTACAAACAGTATATTTATCAAATTAAAGGTTAGTGATTTTAACGTTCTCCCCAATTCTACTTAAATTTTTCGATTGTGTGAGTTTTATATATTCCCTCTGTAGTGTAGAGAGCATCAGGCACAAATATTATAACCCCAAACTTTATATGTGTATAACTATTAAATGTAAATAGCGAATATAATTTTTACGAACAATAAAACAAATAAATAATATTTAAACTTACATATATGATAGATTGTACATGGTTTATTGTTACAGATAGACTGATTCTACGCGAAGAGAAGGGAGAAAGAAAAACAGGAGAAAAAAGAAGAGCAAACGGTCCGTTGCAGATAAAATAACTCACATCAGCGAAATGGATGAACCAACACGAGGCAGATGGGTTTGCCCGAATGATCGGCAATTAGCGTTGCGAGCAAAGTGAGTTTTAACATTAATTAGCAGCTAAACACAACACGAACTAAAACCATTTCACTACGTTTAATAAAGAAACATATAGAAGTATCTCCTTTTTTGAGAGAGTTTGATGGATTTCAAATACATTACAAAAATAATTAAAAATTAAAAACATATTCTGTTATATAAGTGCTTTTTTTTCCTTCAATTAAAATAATGTTTTGAAGTTGGTATATTTGGCATATTTGATTTTTAACGAATATCGTTTTGAGATTATGAAGCACGTGAAAAAACATTTAGATAAAAATCTTATGATATTTAATGCACTTCAATGTTATGCTTTTTGGTATATCCGTATTCTCATTACTATTTATGCAAATTTCAAAAATTTTGTAGACAAAAAGTAAAAAGTACCTTGCTTTAGGAGATCATACATATATATAACAAGCTGTAAATATCGTGCAATATGCGCACGGCATGTATTCACGTAGTGCCTGACACAGCAACTTTTTCAGCATTATATACTACAATATAATTGCATATATACGATAAGGTAACAATAAAAATAAATATTCGAGAATAAATAGTTGCATACATAGTATGCAATATACCTACTACACAATATAAGAACAATTTTTTTGTATATGACAGAATGTATTTTATTAAAAAATATTCGGTATATATGATTTCTTCGAAAAAGAAATGTCGAACTTTTCGACATAATATATGTTACAAATAATTGAATATGTGTGTGAGTTTAAAATCAGTTAAAATTAAAATATACAAAATAAATAAACGTAAATAGATTTTTCTGTTTTTTTGCCTTCGGTAAAAATCCAAGCATACCTGAGCATCCATATAATATGACTGTCTTGTTTTTCTGACCTACATTGAATATTGTAGAAGTGCCATAAAGAATGCATTTTTCTTTTTTTGTCTTCTTTTAATAAATATCTATTTATATCCGAATAAAATGTGCCAAAAATAAATTTTAAAGGTTTACCTTTTCAAGTTCACTTTTACAAGTTTAATATTATTCGGATATCATTCGATAGGTATTTTCTACATTTCTGCGTAGGAGTGAAATAACGCAAATACGTGATTTTATCTGTCCACAAAGTGATGTATCACAAAGCTCTTTTTGAAGAGGATTCTTCAAAACTTAATTTGCCTTTATTTAATTTAAATTTTTTAAATAAGCGATCAAGGTTTTTGAATTAATTTGCTATGCACCTAAATCAGTTAAATACTTCCAGTTTGTGAAACTTTTAATCTCAATTTAATCATTTGTTATTTATAGATTTAAACTTTCTATGTTAAGGCTACATTTTTGTCACCGCCTTTTAATGCTTTTATACATATAATATCTCTTTAAAAAATTTTTATTTATATTCGGCATGATCAATTCTGTAAAATTGGAAGAAATAATTCTGCAAATAATTCTCTTCAAATTCTTAAAAATAATATTATACACAATTTTAGAAATAAAATAAAAATCAATTACAAATTGTCATCATGTTGCGCAATACGTTGTATATTGTGCACGCATCCAATTACGAATATCTATCCTTATTATTATCTCGCAATGTGACATCCAGTGCACAGAGTGTAAATTTATCGCTTTTGCTTTTTAACAAAAAAAAATAATTCTGCAAAATAATATTTTTATACACTGCTCAAAAAAATTATGGCATAGAAAAAATTTTGCCAAAAATTGACCAATTTTGACTGCCGGTCACTTCGCAAAAAATTATCGTAGACGAATGATTGTTTTTTTTAATTGAAGCTTGAAGTCTCTACTTTAAGAATGTACCTCCATTTTTTGCATGCGATGCACCCCTATCCCTGTAATCCCTGAAATCTGAGGGCATGTTTGGCATACTAAAAATTGCAAAGTTTGACGGAATGCACGGACGTGGAAAAATTTCTTTCGGAGACGCTGTGTGTTTGCATCGTCATAAAATTCAAATCTTCCACTTCAATTTAAAGAAAAAGCGAAGTCGCTACGATTTTTTTTCGCAAAGTTACATATAAAACATTTATTATATATATTTATGCTTATAATATCACATACATTGGTTATAAAATATTATAAAATTAATATTTATTATAAAACAGGCAATTATATATAGACTGCGAATATAATAAAAATAAAATCTACCTCGGTTACAACTCTTCAAAATTACAGTTGTTTTTTGGCTTTTGGACCAAGTATCGGCCGACGGGTTTAATGATTAAAAACCGTACGTGTTTTTCATTGCCCCAACCTGGAGACCCTCTCTAAATATAGAGAGCTATAGGCAAGCAATATATTCTCGGTGGGTTGCCATCCGAGAGGTGGCGATCGAAATCTGACAAAACTCTAAACAAAACCGTCTTGGTCGGATTTGAACTCGGTTCTCCGGCTCATTAGACCAGCGCACATCTCTCTGCGCCACGATCGCTACTGTTATATGTGGCCGCATGACCACATCTCCTCCCCACGTCTTTTGACAATAGCTCGTACTTCCAAAAAATGGAAGTACATTCTTAAAGTAGAGACTTCAAGCTTCAATTAAACAAAAAAAATTATTCGTCTACGATAATTGTGACCGGCAGTCAAAATTAGCCACTTTATTCGGCAAATTTGTTTCTATGCCATAATTTTTTTAGCAGTGTATATATATGCATGAATTTATTGTAAAATGCTTTTCAATCTTTTTATTTAAATTCACAAAAATAAAAATATGTCATATACATATGTAAAAGTAAAAGTATAGAAATATGTTGAAAAGAGTATATTATTTTGAACAATCCTGCATGAAGAGTTATAAAACATATTAAATTAAAGCTTTTATTTAAAATATTTCTTTATATAGAATTTTGACATTCTGTTTTTGATATTCTCCCAAAATGAAATATCTGTATCCAGTCCCTGCTTCAACGGATTATTTCAATCCCCACTAAACGAGAAAGCACTTGTAACAAAATAACGAATATTTTGTTTTTTGTCTATTCTACAACTTTCCTAAAGCTCATTTAAATTAAAGAGGATATTTTTTTATTTAATTCCTTGTAAATTTTACCAAAATTTAGTAAAAGTTGAAACTTTAAATCTCAGTATCTCGGTTTTTATACCGCAAGAAATACTGAAATTTATACCACGCATAAAGCACACCTAAATTAACGTATATATATTCACTGCAGTTTCAAGTTTATAAAATTTCGATTTTCTCTAATATAAGGGCCGGTGAACGTCCTTAAAGAATACGTTCATATAGAAACGTAATATCTTTATCACTATTTTTTCGCAAATAAATCGTTAAGTGTTTATGAGTAAAATACACCATAATAAATTGTACTTAAATCTGGCACACAGATTGCGGACAGGATGGTCTGTGAAAACGGGATCTTTCGAATCCCATGGTTGGGGACAATATCCAAATTCCTGCACGAGCAGTTCCAATCGTTGCGGACAATCTTACTTGCTCAGTGACGATGAACGGCAAGCCATTATCCAGGTAAACCTCACAGTAAAGCAATACACATTTTATGACACATTTCAGCCTTCCTTCCGATTTTTCGATTAGTATTATTTTAATACAAAAATAAAATCAGAATTCTCTCTAGTGAAAACTAACTACATGTTATTTTATTTTACAATAGAAATATCATATATTATTTTAAAAAAGATGGTTATATTTATTACTTGTGAGATTAAAACATCACAATATTTGAAACAACTGGTAATGAAACCATATATGACTCATATCCATATTTAACGACTAAAAATGTAATACGCAATACATTTATAATTCAAGAACGCTCATCCTAAGTTATTTATATATTAGTTACTGAATAATTTCAGAGCTCTTTTCCCTGTAGACAAGAGTATCCCTAACAATATAACCACACTCTACTTGACCCACTTAATTATGCATCAATAAAGATGGAAGGGTTTAAAATTGCATATTTTAAATCCTTCCAGCTTTACCGAGAAACTGCATGGTTAAATAGAGTTTCAAACAAAGATTGAAATTTATTTATTAAAAAAACATTGTCTCAATATATTTAGGTTTTCAGATTACAGACACAGAAAAATAAATTTAAATGAGCTTATTCGTGACAATAAAAATATAATTGACATATTTTACCGTATTTACGGTGAAGAGAAAATTCAAGAATTTAATTAGCTATTCTTTTCCCTGTAAACAAAAATTATCCCTAGCAATATAACCACATTCTATTTGACTCATTTAATTATGCAACTTATCCTTCTATTGTCTTTACCGAGAAACTACTTGGGTGGTTGTAGTTTCCAACAGGGATTGAAAAATTCATTTATTAAAAAATATCATCTTGATAGGTTCTCATATTACGGAAACATAAGTTTAGAGTTTATTCGTGATAATAGAAATATAATCAACGTATTTTATTGCATTTACAAGAGAAAATTCAAGAACTTAATTTAATGATACAATGCATTTTTTTAACTTGAATATAAATAAATAAAATTAATTTTCAAGTTCTCAAGAAAGTGGGTATTTGTTGCGCAATATCTTCTAATCAACTTTGTCAGAATTAGGTCGATATCAATCTTTGGTCCCAAGTATAAGATATTTTCACAGGTGATACAAAGAGCCGAGGCTCTGGATCTGTCGGAGCAGGAGCGAGTCGGTAGACTCGTTGAGAGATTAGAGAACATGAAACGAAACGTATGCGTCGTGACATCGACCAGGTCGAACGAAAGACGCGGTTGCGGAAGGCGGTGCTCCGGTGGAGCTCGTTGCGTCTGTTCGTGTGCGCTTTGCGGCGAAAAGTTCGGCGCCGTACTGGGGGCGAGCGCGAATCTCTGCAAAGACTGCCGCAAATATATATGTCAGAAGTGCGGCATCGAGGCCACTAGACTTAATCCACCGAGAGGAAGCGGCGACGAAAATGACGCAACTACTTCATCGCGCAGCTCGTTACGCGTCGTGAGATTCGCTCAGGAACGAGCAGGCGTTCAAAGAATCGTTCCAAGATCCCATGGTAATGCACAAAAGCAGTTTCTCTGCCGAATTTGCGCCGAGACCAGAGAGATGTGGAAGAAAAGCGGCGCTTGGTTCTTCAAAGGCATGCCAAAATATATTCTACCGGAGAAGAAGGTACGTGGAAGAGTGCAAACATAAAGTTCGAAAGAAGACAAAAAAATTTCCACATCGCTATATTAAGTTCGACAACGCGTTTAAACCATTTAATACAGCACCCGGAAAAGATTGATATATTAATTATTTTTCTACCTTTGCGCTAATTGAAAGTTGCTTTCTATATAAAAAAAAAGAATATATAATTTATTTGGAATGAGAGAAAAATCCTGCATTCAAATTAAATTCGTAAAACTAAAATTCCACGAATAACACGCTTTGTAAAAAGCTGAAAACTATATAATTAAATCGGCGATGTAATTAAATAACGTCAATTTTTTCTATTATGTCTGGTTGTCTATGTTTTGAAGATTCTTCGTTAGGAATTCTACGTTAAAAAATATTATTTTAACTTTTCTTGTCCAAAACAGTTTAAAAATTACTAATCTAAATAGCACAATTAAAATGTCTTTACAAATTACTTTATAATATCCTTTAAAACTATATGTTCTGCTTTAAGATGACCATCAAATCTAGTCTAAAAATAATAGAAACAAATAGAATTGATCTAGATTTAATTTCTATCTACACATCAAATGAAATCAAATCATCGCGTATGCTTCCAATGCAGATACAATTGAGGTATTGAAGCACACTACAATGGCAATCACATTTTTTCTAAAGCGTGTTTTACACATGACAAAATTCGAGTTTCAACGATTTCCTATTGATTTATATCTCGATATTTATCTATTTCTTTTTCAGTACACTATATATGCTAACATATTCTGTCCAATTTCTAATTCTCTATCAATACAAATAAATGTAACAAACTTGGTTTCGCTGCCAGTTTTCTTTTTTAAATACATAGCACAAAAGATATTTTTTTAAAAACGCCTATTATTAATGTACACAAGTAGCAAGATCACTGATGAACATTCAATTTCTTTAGATCTCTCTCTCTTTCTTATATTCTTATTTCTTATATATAGTACAAATTTTTACATAGGAGCGGGGATGGTCTCGACCTGGTCACAGGACGTCGACATGGACGATAGGCGGCCCATGCAAGTCCTTGGACTCAACCGACGCTCAGGATTCCTCGTCCGACGACGATGCAACACGACGACTCGCGGTAACCCGCGGTCACTCGCCTACAAATCTATCAAGCAATCGTGACAGCACTCCTACCAAGTTGACAATTTCGAGTCCTGCAACCAGTACCTCATCGCCGAGAAGTCCTCGAGGAAGGCCGAATGGTCTGTCGCCTTCGGGCTATCGCGAGGACGCCAGCTCCGATAGGCTGGACAAGTCCTGTCTGTCGATCGCGTCTCAATGCAGCCGACTTTCGCCCACCGGCTCAATCAGTACCCCTCGCTCGAGGGCAAGCGGCAAGAGCCCGAACGAACCGCAAGTGGAGCAACGCGTGTCCTTCGAAAATATTTTCGTAGATGACGAGAAGGCTAATGAGGCGGATGAAGATGAGGAGGAAGACACCGAGGAGACTCGCAAGGACGCTTCCACATCTCTGGACCGATCGAAGGGCTCTCAGGTACAATCTCTCAGGTAAGGTAAGAACAATGATGTGCGGAGTCGAGGTTCAAACTTACGCGAGGTATCACCGTTCCGTAGACTAAAGGCACCAACGATAGCGACGACGCCGACCACGCCAGTCGAAACGCGATTCCAGACTATGGGCAAGATTTTCCAAGAGAAGAACGCAGAACGGAACGCGAGCAGGTCCTCGGATCAGGAGAGCTCATCCAGCACTCGCAGCAACAGCCAAGTGAAGATGTCAAGAACCCCGGAATATCCACGAGGTCAATAAAAATGTCTTAGCAGCAATAAGAAAACTACACAGTTATTGGTCAGAGAATTGTTCGTCATTTAAACACATAAATTACTGATTAATGTAACTTTTTTTTGCATAAAGCTTTTACTACTAAATAATTAATTTTATCTTGTCTTAAATAAAATGTTATATAATCTCATGAAAAAAGACCACTCTGGAATAACATTTCTTGTTAAACATTGAAATTTGAATAAGAATCTACAGACATAAATACAATTTTAAAATAATAATTATGAATAATTAAAAAGGCATTTTAGCAAACTAAAAAATGACAAAAAATTTTGTGTAAATTAATTTCATACTTTCATACAAAATCAAAGATGTTCTTATTTAACAAGATATCATTAGAACTTGAGACATTAAAAATGATAAGATCCAAAATTTTAGTGAGAAAGAAACTAAGGACATAACTTGTACAACAATAGAAAATCAATAATCGTGTGTAGTTTAATCTAATTTGAAAAAAATTAAACATATTAAAACCGAAATTTTGAAACGGGACGAAACAGAAACGGGACAAGATTATGGAAATCTCGAAGTCTCCTTGCGATACGACCCGGCAGATCAGTGCCTCCAGTGCAAGGTGGAACGTGCGCGTCGTCTAAGGCCCATGGATATCCAAGGCCTCGCCGACCCTTTTTGCAAGCTGAACATACTGCCCGTCGGGAAGGCATCGACGAGCAGACGACTGCGAACGAAGACGGTGCACAAGACGCGCGATCCCGAGTTCAACGAGACGGTGAACTTTTACGGAACAACAGAAACCGACGTAAAGATCAATATTATAACACATAAATGTCAATCCGTTTGCGATGATAAGTACATGCTAGAATTTTCTCATACTAGATCTCGACCGGCAAGGCATTGCATATCCTAATCATCCAGGACGATCCCTCGGGCCAGGATTTCCTGGGAGAGGCGAGATTTCCCCTACAAGAATTGCTACCATATCAAACAAAGCATTACAAAGTTTCTCTGCAAGCTCATTATCCAGTATGTTACATACAAAATTATCTCCACATATATATAATTAAACCTGTCAAATGTTTAATCTAATTTAAATATTATTCGTAATAAAACTTTTATATTCAGTATGACGAGCACAGCGAACGAAGGCAAGCTGGTAACTCTTTCTTCATTTAAGATAAACATTAATTATTCATAGAATAAGTTTGTGTAATTTTTGTACGACAAAATATATGATAAAATATAGGAAATAAACATTTCTTATCGACATGTGTACAGTGTCGATTATTTTGATGCAGGTGGACAACGAAGAGGAAACCTGGGGCATGTGTTCAAGCGGTCGCGGGCAGATCCAGCTAAGCCTGAGCTATTGCACGCGTCGACGTGCGCTATTAGTCACGGTACATTGTGCCACGAATCTCCTGCCCATGGACAGCAACGGGTTTTCTGACCCATTCGTCAAACTGGCACTCGTCGAGGATGCGACCGACAATCATCGGCAGCAACGGTTCCTAGATTACTCGGCCGCTCGCGTTACTGCCAAAAAGGGGAAGAAGACGGCCGGCCGCGGCTCGCAGAGCACGAGCATCAAGCGAAAGACGCTGAATCCAAAGTGGAACGAAGAGTTCGTTTTCGCGACTCGCTTGACGGAGCTGATGAAGCTGACGCTATGCCTGTCCGTGTGGGACAAGGACTTCGGCAAGAGTAACGATTATCTGGGTACTGCGAGCTATCATTAATCACGTTGTTCCACTTCCCTTTTTCTTCTAACAATAAGTTCTGAGCATATGTTAAAAGTGTACGGTCTTAAAAAACAGAATTCAAGATCTCGTATCCCACTTGAACGAAATAAATTAGCTATGACATAACAGCAAAATTTAATTAATATATATTATAATCATAATCAGAAATTAAGATTTAAAAATATCACAAGACTCGTCGTTATTAAATTTCTATCTTATCGATCATTTTATATGACTGGTTTGCCTGAAGATATAGACATTACTTATCATTTATCTTTAAAAAAAAAATTACGTTATCTACCCTATTTTAAATGCGGTTTTCCTCCATTATCATAGTTATGATTACTGACCCAGAATTAAAATTCCGAAGTTACCGGTTCCCATAATTAAAGTTTAAATACCTATTATCCGATCTGTATAAAATGCTTATATTTTATCGTACATTTTGACAATTTACAGGCGGCCTTATGTTAGGTTGCGGTAGTAAAGGGGCGCGTTTGCGACACTGGCTAGACGCAATCAAGTTCCCGGATCATCGACATTTGGCGTGGCACAATCTGGCGGAGATGGATGTACCCATGGAATGATAGCTCTGTTTCGGTGATCGGAAAGCAGGTCAAGATTAAATACACGAAGTATGCGGGCTTTATCGACATACGTACATAACGTGTTGTATACGTTTACACGGATATACGCGTACGCATACGCTACAGTATATTTGGCGCGCGTGTTATCAATCTGTGCGTGATTTATCGTTGCTCAAAAATTAAGTATTATAAAACATTAAGAGGTTGATACGAAAATAAAGCAGTTGAGAACAGAGTGTCATTCTGTCAGAATTTTTTAACAATGTATTCACATATCACGCGCATTATATACATATATACATATAATCTCTTCTTAAATTTATATATAGATAGTTATATTTTATGTCAAGATTTTTTAATAAAAAATATTAATCGTCACTCTCATCAGAGGAATCTTCCTCTGCCTCTCGCAGCCACTTAATGAACGGCTGAACGGCATTTTTTACTTTTGTATGAAGCGCATCCGCGTCTTCGCCAGTAGACTCATACCACTCTAAAATCTTTTCCTCCGATAGTATATCGCGATCGTAAAATTGATGCAACAGGTGTTGCGTATACGGCAGTAATTCGTTGGTTGTACTAGCAACGTCTTCTATAGCACGCAAACAATCCTCCTGCCCGTCTTCGTTCTTAATATAATTCGAAATAATAGTATTAAAATAGATCATCATAATTTTCAAATTCTTTTGATAATTCTGATTATTAACGGCAGTCTTTGTTTCGGAAAGATAGTGTAGCGGCAGACTGAGAATCGCTTTGATGACATTGTACGTCACCTCGCGGATGGTGACGTTGTACGCGTACCTCGAAGAGTTTATCTCTAGAATTAAATTCTCGCAATTCAGCTTATCCTGATAACCGCGTAACAGACTGTCGATAACTTCGGACAAGAACATATTCGTGTCGTCCGGAATTGGAGAATCATACTCCAGATTCTCTTCGTTGCTAGACGACTCTGTGAGCGAGCAGTCATCGCAGTTGGTTACCTCAGTGTTCTTAAAGTACAAAAATCCGTCACTAGCCTCGAGATCTGACATCTTAGTCTTAGACACACCGGAAGGTGTAGATTCGATAACAGTATCGACATATTGACTGCGAGCGGTAATGTCAGTTTCCGGATACAATATACATCCATCTATTTGGCTACGGTACCTAACGATGCAACACGAAAACAAGATACTGTTTGTAATAGTGCAATTATCTTTGATTCTAACGTTTGGAAAGATATAAGAATTATATATATTAACGTTACTACCTATGGTGCAATTGTCCGAGATCACAGATCTCGCGACTTTAGTATTATTTCCTAACGAACTGTTAAATCCAAGAATACAATCTTTTTCTAGTAAACAACCTTTAGCAAAAGTAGCAGTTTTGTGTTTATACGTACTCCGCGGCATGCATATAAAGTTCTTTAATAAGGGGAAAGCACTTGGTGCAAGGGGAAAACTATGTCTACGCAAAATGTCCTGGGTAAGCATATGATAAGCTTTCCACGATGTAATTGGCAAGGCATAATCCTCTGTGTTTAACTGCTGCCAGTAGATCCTCGAGTCCAAAATCTCCTCGTTCATCAATACTCCTCGAATAAAATCATCCATAGTCTAAAAACATAAAAATATTTTGCACGGTGAATTATATTTGTTTCATTATTACATATTTCAATTGTGGCGATCGTGGCGCAGAGTGATGTGCGCTGTTCTAGTAATCCAAAATTTGAGTTTAAATCTGACTATAAATTCATTGGTCTTTATTCAATCACCACGATCACCACCTCTCGGAAGGTGATGGCAAACCCACCGAGAGTATCTTGACAGGAGAAACCTCTCTGTAATCAGAGAGGGAACCGAGGAAACCGACCGTCAAGATTGAGAATTGGGGAGTTGGGCAGTAGGCTGACAACCTACTCCCGACAAACACAAAATCTTGTCTCAAAACCTCCTCCTCAAAAATTCTGAGGAGGCATTGATTAATTGATTGATTACATATTATAATTAAAGATAATTGTGATAAAGTAACTCAGCTTGTTACTTACCTGAAAGTCAAAGTTATCAGCAAAGAGGGGCAAGACAGACGGCGAGCACAAGTAAATATGAGTATCCAAGTGACAAGAATTAATTTCAACCTCGCTATGATCGAGGAACCAGTTTAACTCAAGCTTCACTTTCTTCTCGCTGTCCTTCAGCTTGGTGTAATACAGAATTTTATTGCTGCTCTTATCAGATACAACTAGAGGCGCTTCCTCGTTGAGATAAGAGCCTTTCGTCGAGCCAAAATTCCGTAACACCATAGTCATGGTTGCCCCCTTATCCTTCTCGACTTTCGCACGATGAACGCTAAGCAAGGTTTTAAGATCCGTATTGGTAAACGCGTTTCCGCGAATCAGTACGAAGTATCCCCTGATCCATCCTTTCGTATCAATATCCCGCAGAGCATCTCCGAGGGATCTGCAGCCGTCGGAAATGATCAGGGATATCGTGATGCCTCTGTAAACTCTCTCCTTTGTATACTTTTTCAGTAGATCCACGTGACTGCTGCAGTAAAGGAATACCTCCTGTATCCTCGACTTTATCAACGTCTCGATCATGTAATCGAAAAGCGGTATGTTTATCACCGGCATTAGGACGCTCGGGTATATACTTTGCGCCGGACTTAATCCCGTTGTGAAATCATCCGCGAGAATAACCGCTTGCAGAACGTCCTTCTTACACACTTTCGTATTCATCGTATCTCGGACGATCGTATCGATAATTTATTCACCGGCGTACAAATCGACAAATTGTCAAGATTTAGATAGTCGCGTTACGAACACGTGGAGAATTCATATGGTTCCACGAGGTAATTGTGGTTAGTCAGGATACTTGAAGTTTGTAAGTCACTTTTTCAAGGTTTACATTACGCGCAATTGATGCGCACCGCTACACTTCTTTGAATAACTCTTCGTAGGAATATATGGAGGGAGTATATTATAAAATATATTTTTAAAATGATCAATCAACACATATCTGACGCAACTTCAAACTTTCGTTTCGAGAACGAACTCACCAGAACTCATTTAATTCGAAAATAACCTAAAAACCAGATCTGACGGTGCGCTAGGCGCGCTGCCGCGTATGTAGCGACATCTGACCCTCGTTTTCGGAAACTTCAAGCAATTGAAAACGCGTACTTTTGATCTACCGTGTCACACTTGCCGATAATATAGAACT
Source organism: Temnothorax longispinosus (assembly GCF_030848805.1). NCBI lineage: Eukaryota > Metazoa > Arthropoda > Insecta > Hymenoptera > Formicidae > Temnothorax > Temnothorax longispinosus. The sequence continues at coordinate 3,003,833 of NC_092366.1, forward strand.
CTATACTTTTCATTCGTATAATAATGCGTTTGTCGATCATCACGAGAACTTGACACTCATTAAATTACGTACAAAATCATAAACGATGACACGAATGAAATTATTAGCTCGTAAAATGTAAAGCATAAACTGGCGCAGTTAATTATACGGAGCGATCACATACCTGGCACTTTCGCTGCATCTACGACGAGAGAAAAACAGCGAAGAAAACCTGCACGGGATCTCCGTCAATGCCGGGAACGTAGAAGTTGATCCCCAATACCGAAATCATGCGATGTTTAACGTGCCACGAACATCCAACAAGACACACACACACTCGCGATAATTTCTCGCCCGCAAGATTTGTATTTAATTTATACACCAGAAACAATCGCGTGAAATCGCGGAACGATTCGAGTGCGACCGTCACACATCACGATGCGTCTCATTACTGAAGTCTGAAAGTCTGAATGCAATTCGAAATTTAAGTGCGACGCTGTGATTCGCGGATTATCGAATCAAAATAGCGAACGAATCATATTGCAGCAATTAGATTCGCTTCAATATTATTATTCTGTTTTGATGTAAAATAAATGAATATACCTATTTAATCGTATAACAAGAGATCTTCGTATATTCTATAAATTATGTTTAATTAAACTTGGTCGGCATGCGGGTTTCGGAGCTATCTCATTCACCGCTCAAATAAGAAAGAAAATTAATTCATTAAACCCTACTTCATTCAGCTGTAGCGTCTCATTCCCTTTCTTTCTATTAGAAATGTTTCCAAGAGATATGAATGGAAATCTCGAAAGTCCGTGGATGAAAAAAGTCTCATCTAGTCTATTTCTTGTAATTCGATGTAAATTATTCCACACTATCGTGCATCAAATGATGATTAAATTTCGAATCTAACTTAATTGGCAATTAACTTGCCAATTGATATCTCTAATATTCTGTTGGATAGAATAATCTTTTATTTAGTATACATGGAAAAGAAAATTAGAAACAACGAATTATAATTAGAAATGTTTGTAAGAAATTATCAGTTGAATTAATTGCTTATTAAGTTGATCTTTATAGGTGTGTTGTCGAAAGTCGGCGATCCAACGAATAATCTCTATGCAATTTTGCCGAAATGATGAAAAAGAATACAATAACTCCTCACAAATCGTATCCCATACCATTGTTACTATCGTTTAGTGATAATAAAAATCGTAAAATTAAAAAAAAAGAAGAAAAGATTATAAGCTTGGAGATAAAAAATACAGATATTTTGAAGCAATTTTTACTTCCAATTTTATTATTCTTTTTTTTCAATATAATGTATCATCCAATATTCTTAATGTTATTCTTATTATAGTCAGTTGCAATTGTTATAACAATTCGGAATTTTACAGTAGTTATGATCATGATAACACTATAAATTTCTTTGCTAATAATATAATACGCTACATGATGAGAAATTTTGTGTAATATAATTTAGTACATATGTGTGATAAAAATCAAATCGTGTCTGATAAAAGATAAGATAAAAGATAAAAGGTTAACGTTACATAAAATTATATAAAATAATACTAAAGAATTATACAAAATTGTTCACATTATGCAAATGTTCCTATTATTGTTCATTATACAATTGTATTATACAATTGTTGTTATTATTCTTCGCGTTACAAAAAAAGCTATATTGGTGTTTCATTTAATTTCATTCACTTAATACGTGATTCAGAAATTCCCGAACTCGTAATCGCTAGGTGGAAAATAGATATAAATTTTACATCAAAATAATAAGACGTTAAATTAAACATTTTTAACCAATTTCAAGATAGCTTTGTAGATTACTGTAGTTTTACATTTACCTCTTGGAAAAATATTTGGGAAAGAAGTAATATCGACAAAAAAATAATAATAAATAAAATAAATTTAATCCAAACGAGTTTGAGAAATCCTGATTACATTTATCTCTCAAATTAATATATATTTCATATTTTTTGTGCATTTATTCATATTTATTAGTTTGATATATTAAATTAACTGATATTGCTGTTAGGACAATGAAATAAATGGTTATTATACGAGACTAGTGCGTATAAATGGGCTTGTTCATTTTTCACTGACACAACAAAATAAAATACCTAAAAAAACATACTTAAAATACTTAAAAAACATATTAATATACATATGTGAATATCTTATAGAGAGAATAACGTATAGAGCGCAATGCAATGCACGAATCTATGATTGTATAATAATATGCAACAGTAAATTGCTATACTATGAAATGATCCGATTATAACAGAAAATAATTACGTGAAGAATGTAGTGACGCTGTGTAAAGTTATATAAGTTATTGTGACCTTTGTAATATCAATGTTAACTCTGCATTAGCACAAATACATTTCTAAGTGTCAAACATAGCACTTAAAATTTACTTTAAAGTCGCACTAATCATTTATACACGTTAATTTACATGTGTAAAATTTTATTATTAAAATTTAATTATTAAAGAGTCAAAATACTTTCAGAGATATCTGCAGAAGTATAAATTTTTTTTTATTTGAACACAAAATATTTGGAAATAATATCTCATCGCAGTAATATAGTGCTAATAACAGCTTATATTAATTATTATACGTGCATTATGACGCAAATTTCATGTGCTTTATTCCTTCTTGACTAGATATTATAAGTCTTGCTAAATATATTGCTTTGTTATTTCTAAAACCATTCCATTATTTTGTCATAAATCATAAAATATTTACGGAGTTCTGAAAATGTACATTACACAAAATTCATATTAATATATAAAGCTCTAGAAAGCCCTATTTTTTTTAGTAAGTTAAAAAGCCATTGAAAAAATTATTTAAAAGATGGATTATTGTGAATGTCGATACCAAAAAAATGTTGATACAAAATATTTCATAAAAATGTATAATTGTAACAAAATGACAATTTATATTTTTTATATATCTTTTCATGAGTGATTCTTTTTATATGAATAATATAATGAGTAAAATTTCATGCAGTGCATAACAAAATCACACTATCTAAAAAATTTACCATTAGACTCACATTTTTTTTATATAAACATGCGAGTATCGACTTAACATGCCTTTTTTTAAAAAAAGATGGTTATCAAATTTTAAGAATACGGCAATCCAAAATTTAACGTTTAATTCAATAGATTTCATAAAATTAATTTAGATTTTTACATTTGTTCTTTCTATTAAAATTTATAACTCCTCCACATATGTATATCTTCATAATTTGTTCATAATTTTTACTAATTAAGTTAATTACAAGAAATATATGATTTTTCGATTTTTATCAAGAAGTAACATATAATACATGTTTTTATATTTAAGAATTTTCATATCTCGTTAAACAATTAATTAACCTTAAGTACAGTATACATATATCAATTATATTGATGTTTTAAATGTACTATTATAATTTGTAATTAATTAAAAGTTTGTAAAGTACAAATTATGAAAACTACTTTAGTATCAAGACAATGATATATTTTGTGACTCATCTTATATATCATTTTTTAAATTTCTGTTTGTATTAGGTAATAGAAGCTTTTATATTTTTTAAATAAGGATATTGTTATTATGTTATTATGTAAGAAAGATTTATCACAGTTTTTCGAATTAATGATGCATTTAAATGACCTATTACTATTTAAAAAACTGATAAATGCCTAAATAAAAATTTAGACATCTCAGACATTGTTATTAATATGAAATTATGGTGATATGCATAACACTTCGTAAAACAATATTAAGAAGAGAATACTGTGATATGGCAAAAATAAGATATTTCTGAACACGGTAAAAATAGATGCAAGGAACATGTAAAATGATATGTAACTTAAAGAATGCTAAACATTTACACGACATTTACATGAGATCAAAGTATATATATATATGACATGTATAATTTGCACTATGAGAATATGATATTGGCATAAATATATTTTTGACATATTAATACTTTTAACAAATTTGGCAATGTTTTAATGCCAATGTAGAATACGCTTCTAATACTGCCGCCTACCTATTGCTGCATACATTACACCTTTCATTTTTGCCTGTTTTAAAATTGATCGATCAATCTATCTTAGGAATTTTGTAATTCCTACGTAATACTAGTTATAAATATTTCATTTGTGACAGTGATATATTTTCCTATATAAATTTACAGGTACTAATTATGCACATGCACAATGGAAATATTACGCTGTTGCTAAGTTTGCACCAGTTAGATAATAGCTCTAAACTGATGACGCATCACACAGTCACTGGCGGCCTGTATTCCTTGTTAACGACATAGAACTTGTGCTTCTTACCGAACAAGCCCCATATCACGGCAACATTCTCGATGATTATATTGAACGGAATAGTGGATAATGCACCGCATATACATAGTATAAATCGAGCAACACCGAAACGATATAGAGAGAACGATTTAACTACTCCGAACACATACATGTAAATATTTACCGCGCCGATAAACGCGCAAAGAAAGTCAATCAACGGCGGGCAATTAATCGGACATAATCCGGCCAAAACAATGTTAGAAGTAGAGAGAGGCATCGTCACCCACGAGTAACACGAAATACCCAGTAACAATTTTTTTCTCAATGGAATCGCTTTGGAATGCACGACAAGTAATATACCTTGCAACCATCTTTTTCTCTGCTGTACAAAGTCCCACAGAGTAAACGGTGATTTTTCCCACATTTCGCCGTCTACAAAGTTGAACGTATATCCCTGGGAAAATGCCTTCATCGCAAAGAAACAATCTTCTGCAACGGATCCGTCTAATCCATTATTAAACGAAACTTGTTTTTCCGCTGCCATCTGTAATACATATTCAAAAAAACCTGTCGTAAAAATAGTAAAAGTAAAACAGATATATATGTGTAAATGTCACTGCTTTAATAAGTGTTAAAATAGATATATTTATATTTTTATTGTATAGCAGTTAACAAGTTTATTTCCAATTTTTTTACATGCCCTGTGACGCTATCAAATTATAAGTAAAGGTTAAATATTCGTAAAAAAAATAGTAAGCCATAAGTATTGATAATAGAATAAACTATATCATTTTATTTTAATTTTTATGTACGTAATTAGATAATGTTATTGGATACTACATTAGAGTATTTTAATAATTTATCTATAATTTTTCGTTTAATTGTTTCAATTACTGCGACATATAAAATATATTTTATTAGTTTTATATTAAATATTTAAATTTTTTGCTTTAAAAAAAATTTATATTATATAATCAATATTATTTTTCCAAATTAAAATGTTCTCTTATTATCTACGTGTTAAAATTCAATCTCATAATAGCTCATAATAAATTGTTAATTAAAAGTTATATTTCAACAATTCAATTCGATATAAAAAATCCTTGATTCGCGCATCTCTAGTATATATGTATATAAAAAAGTGACACATCTTTAAAAAAAATTTATATAAAGCTATTATAAGATTATACAAATTTGATGAATTAATTATCAGTAATTACCTGCGTGACAACATACGATCCTTTCATGCTAAAAAATGGCTTGTGAAACATAGTGAACTGTAATCTCAGCTTTCCCATATCGTCCGCTACTCTGAAGCTATCAGCCAGAGTCGTAATCCAGTTAACAACATCTTCATTAGCGTACGTGATTAACCCTTGACCAAATTGATGTTTGCCATCCAGTACAAAGTTCAATATCCCGCGAACGGAATTTTCAGTCAACAGAGTCTCTTCATCAAGGTGGACAATCCAGTCGTGATCAGCCAATTCGTTTACCGAGCTTTCGAGGCAGTATTGTAAAGCACGAGCCTTAAATAAGGCACCACTACTTGTGCGATAATTCGGTGGGACAACAACTTCTCTCACCCTGCGATGAGGCGTCAAACCTATCGGCTTGTCGCTCACCACTTCTATTTGGAAGTTCTCGAGACCAGCCTCTATGCATTTGTTTAAGTTTCTCTTCACATTTGACTTCACTAATTGTGGATAATCTCCACGGGTCACTATTCTTATACAGATAAATGGTGCGAGCAGGGGCGAGCCTTTCAAGATAACTTTGTCAGGGAATGCATTGTATATCGTTAATCCTATGAAATTGAATAGAACTTGAGGCAATGAGAGAAACGTCACTGTGCGCAGCAGGTACAACGTGATTGAACCGATAATGCCATATCTTGTCCATGGATCAATCTCTTCCTTCTCGTCCGTGTTCCATCGAAGGCCTCCGGATACAAATTCGAACACTAATATGACCACGAGCAGCAGGCAGCAGTGCAAAATATGTTTTGCTATACTGTTCAACATTATTCCTGCAAATTACAATTATACATTTAACAATAACGCATTTTGCAAGTTCTAAGTACAATAATCTACGACCACGCGCTATTCAAAGCACAACAGTTTATTCTACGTATATATGTAAATATCACTTGCTATACAACTGCCGTGGAATTTCGATCGCGTTTCGTAATCGTGACAGTTCTCATTAACCTAAATTATGGCAGTCGTGCCCGGTAAACGAGAGTAACTATTTTCAAACTTCGCAGCGAAGATTGATCCGGCCTTCAATTCCTGTCGCATAACACGCCCGTATACGTACACAGCGTATCGACGTACACACAGTTAACACATCAGCAACATTGGCGCACGTACGTGTCACGAATCACGATCGGGCTGAATTGCCAATAGAGGCTCGTGACTCGAGGAATTACAAAATTAAAATTAGTTCACGCAACATGACTCACAGAATTCCCTCGAAGAGATAGCTGATAACCGAAACTGATAACCGAAGCGTGACGAATGGAGACGGTCGCGAGTTCTCGCGTGTGATCACGCGGACGAACGCGGCAACTTTTCTACGTGATCATGACTTAAAAAGCACCGATGGCAAAGTCCGAACTTCGCTGCCGTTGCGTTTTTAGCGCGATCGAGCGAGCGTCGCAACTCCCGCGAATCCCCCGTGAAGTTTCAACCAAGTTTATAATGAGCTTCGACGGGCGGGCGGGCGGGCGGAAACGCGCGCGCGCGCACGACGCGTCTCTCTCCCGACTATCGGCGATAACGCGGTATTCTCGTATAACCTTGCCGTTATCGCATCCTTGTCTCGCGGACGAATGATTTGTAGGGGTGTTGCGTGGGCGAACGCGGGACGCCCGGCGTGCCAGCCGACCGTTGTTGGTCGTAAACAAGCGTAGCCTTGAAATCTTGAATCGAGTCGAGACGGGACTCAGCCGTTTTGCGTTCATCGTGTTCGGAGCTTCGGGCTCCGGACGCACGTACCTGCGGTGGTCGACGGTGGTCAACGAATTTTCAGACGTGCTTGACAGTCGGGAACGCGCCGGCTCTGCCCATTGCCCACAACGCCCACGGCGACGGTCGAATTGGGCGGATTCAGCGCCTTGTCGTTTCGGCGCGCGGACGCGTTTTCATAATTTTAACGCGACCGTCTCAACCGTCTGACTCACGCTCACGCATGCACGCACAGCCGTCGCAGTTCACCACTTTACGCGCGATTGAGGGTTCAATGCACCGGTTTGCGTGTTTTTTTATTTATTTATTTATTTTTTTTTTTTTACCGTTGTCGAGTGATCTCGAGGAAGAGCGACCGATCGACTCTTTCGAGCGGCTGAGCGGCTCCGTCCACACTTGCGGGATTCATCGTGCGATTGCATGTTGCATGCAGCATGCAGCGTTGAATGCATAAAGCTGCATCCCCATGGAGAAAGAAATAGCGGAACGTAATTACTCTGATTGGCTAATCTTCAGGTGGGGGCTCTCTAGGTGGAATATTAGCCAATCAGAGTAAAGGCTCTTACTAGATTTTCAGCCTATCAGAAGCTGTGTATCAATTATGGTATCAATTGCTGCAGGCTGCAGGAGGGCCTTTAGCCTTTACATTTCATGGGCATCACTGATGGTAGCACTGGTAGCTTCTAGCTTCTAGTCGCATGTCGCACGTGTGCATGAAATTTCCAATTGGAATGTTTAACATTTTGAGATAAAGCCGTCTGAATTATATGAATCGTTCATAACTTTATCTGCAATCTAATAAACATGGGAAAGCTGGACGTAAAGATATTGCGGTATTTAACCGCGGAATACTTTCGTGTTTTGACAGCGGTATGCATTTTTTAACCTATATTCGTTTGTGAATTACCAGATCCTTAATAAGCTTTTGTTGGATCTGTATATTCCATTGCTTTTCTTTTTTCTAATTATAATTATTCTTTAAATAATTATTTTCTAATTATTCTACATCCATTTCTCATATTTCAGATTGAAATGGGTATGAAAAATCATGAACTTGTACCTGCTCTACTTGCCGCACAAATAGCGAATCTGCGTTACGGTGGAGTTCATAAATTGCTCAAAGAAATGTGCAAATACAAATTGCTTAGTTACGAACGAGGCAAGCGATGTAAGGCATTAAAATTTACATGTGACCATAGGGCCAGTTTCACCAATGTCGATTAACTGTAATTTTTTATTAAATTCATTCTTTATCTCTTTCTAATGTTTATGTCTGTCAATGTAGATTAACTTTAATCTCGGTTTAACTTACGTCTTACCTCTTTCTAATTCTTAGAACTAACGAGGGATAAAAAGTAAATTAAACCGAGATTAAAGTTCATTTGATAGAACTAAACATAACTGTCCTTTAGAAAGAGGAAGAGTGAGTTTAATCGAAGGTTACAGCTAATCGGAGATAGCGAAACCGTCCCATAGATTCTATTAATAATACGTGTAAAACATCTGATAATAAATAAAAAATTTTCAGATGATGGTTATCGCTTGACGAACAGAGGTTATGATTATTTAGCCTTAAAGGTCTTAACACAAAGAGGAACAATATGTTCCTTTGGTAATCAGATCGGCGTTGGCAAGGAATCTAATATTTATGTTGTCGCTAACGAGGACGAGACATCGCTTTGTCTAAAGTTACACAGACTGGGTAGAACGTGCTTTCGAAACATCAAAGAAAAAAGAGATTATCATCAGCACAGACATTCCGCATCTTGGTTGTACTTGTCAAGAATCGCTGCAACCAGAGAATTTGCATATATGAAAGCACTTCTGGATAGAGGTTTCCCTGTACCAAAACCAATTGACTTCAACAGGCATTGTGTTGTTATGGAGCTGGTTGAAGGTGGACCTTTGTAAGTTTATCAATGATATTTCTGTTACTAATTAAATACCACTTAATTATATATAATATTTTAATTGTATTATCTTTAGGTGTAATGTAAATGAAGTAAACAATGTGGAAGCATTGTACGACGAGCTCATGGATTTGATTGTTAGACTGGCGAATCATGGTGTTATACATGGAGATTTCAATGAATTTAACATAATGATCAAAGATGATGGCAAGCCTGTTATCATTGATTTTCCGCAGATGGTTTCTACAGAGCATGAAAACGCAGAAGCCTACTTCGAAAGAGATGTGAACTGTATCCGTGATTTCTTTAAGAGACGTTTTGGATATGAGAGCGAACTATATCCAACTTTTCAAGATATATCGTAAGTAGTGAAAAAATATATCTTTATTCCTATTATTGTGTATATATATATAATATATATTTATATTTATTTATATATCGATCTAACAAGTTAATATTTTATCTATTTTAGACGTGAGGACAACGTAGATGCAGAAGTTAAAGCCAGTGGTTTTGCAAGGCAAATAGAAAAAGAAATTGACATTTTCTTAACAGAAATTGATTTTGAATATAAAGAAGAAAAGGACAATGAAGATGTTGAGTCTGATAAGGGCAGTGAGGATGAAACGTATGAAAATTGTGTTGATAATATCGAAGATTTGGAATATCAGTTAAATGATGTACAAGTTCAAGATCGAACTGCAAAAGAAAAATTTGATGTTCCAACAAGAGAGACAGTACTAAATAACGATAATGAACATTTAAAGGAGATATCTACTGTACCATGTTCTGACAAGCAAAGCAACATGGAAAATGAATGTAAACGAAATAATGGAGATGTAGAAAATGTAATGGCCAATGAAGAACACAATGATTGTACATCGTATGGTTTATCATCAAACCCGGAAGACGAAGCAGCACAGGTTTATGATGACACACGAAGTATACGGAGTATTTCAACAGCTGCTACGATTGCACCAGACGTGATAAAAAAGAGAACAAAATTAGCACTTGACAAACGTGAGAGGAGCCAGGCAAAGAGAGCACTTGTTAAAGGAGAAGCAAGCGCGGTGACGAGAATACGAAGAGATAATAGAGCTACAATTAAAGAATCGACGGGAATTTGGGGCTGGGAATAAAGTACAAGTTATATTTATTGTAAGTTATTTATTACATACAATTTAACAAATACACGATTAACGATATAAAAGATTTTTTTGTAATTAGTTTATCTCAATACATTGATCATGAATACAATTATTTCTTTCTTGATATTTCCATTACTTATTTCCATTTACGTTGCTTGCATGTAAGTTACATAACAAAATGCAAGCAGTTTTAGGTGTTACCTTGTTTAGTATTCTGATCTCGTAAAACTTCAATAAAGATAAGATAGTGGAGACATATCTGAGAGAAATAAGTGTTTTCAAAATTGAATATTTCTTATCTTATAGAAAAAAAATAAAAAATATAATACTGTATTTTTATAGATACTATCCAGAAAAATAAAGAAGAAAATATGGAAAGTAGTTCTGTCTGAAGAACTAAACATTCAATCCGTTTAGGATTGGTTCAACTGCATAATTTTGTAATATTCATATAATTATCGTGTAATTGCAGAACAGATACTATCAAAGATATGTACAGCTAAACTAATACAAGCGGTTTGCCCATATTATATGCAAACTTGATATCCAAACGTATTATATATAAAATTAGACGTGCATAAAATTTATGCATTATTAATGAATAATTTTATCTTGAGTATTATTGTATATTAATATAATTAAATACTAATGAGGAACTTTTTGCATCTTGCAACATAAAGCATTAAGATGATGGCTTAATCTATTGTAAACCAAACTAGAAATTCTAAAGATTCATATTTTTCTCACATGTTAAGCAGATACTCGTCACAGATGGACAATCAAAACAAAAATTATTAGATTCTAAATAAACCTTTCACATAAGATAAAATTTATCAAACATTTGTAGACCATATGTCAGATTTTCTGATTTTCTCAATTTTGTCCTTTAATCCTTTCCAATCGGAGAGTCTAATAACATCCCTTCTCTTAAAACGTCGAACCAATTAAGAAGAATTTTAAGAAATACCTCTTCTAAATATAGATCGTACACTAAGGATCCGATCTTTAGAGACAAGTCGTCGTTCCCAAGAAGCTCTAGTCCAAGCCGTCCAAGCTCAAGTTCAGCTTCAAGTGTATAAGTACAGAAGGAGAAGTTTTCTAGAGAGGCGCACAATCAAGAGGAGAATAGGTATTTTGTTTTATTTATTTATTTTGTCGCATCTATCCTATGTTACGTCACATTGCTTCGGGGTCTTCTTCTATTTTTTGGCTCTTGCCGCCTATCAGCGGTCAATACGGCCAGATTTGCCCTTGTTTGTTAACAAAGTCTGAATCACCGTTAGCGTGGCAAAGTCTAAATGGAAATCCACTGAAAGTCTGAGTGGGGATCAATGCAGACAGTAACAGTCGCAATACTTAAAATTTATTTTTCTTCCAGACAAAACACGTCCGAACGGTCCGCGCACGTTGAGCGAATTTTTTTGCTTCGGGGTCATAACGCAACGCACGAGCTACGGACGCAGGGTCGAGTGATAGCAGAGAGGAAAAGTGGAACTACATGCATATACAGTACAAATCGATTTAATAGTTCCCGCAAAAACAGCGTGTTTCCGCGATGGCATTGCGCAACGGTTGAAGGTGCGATTGCGAAATGTGCACAAATTGGACTATTCGATAAATTTGCGCCGCGAAGGATGATCGCTGATAGCGGTGGTAGTGAAAGTAAACGACGATAATAAGGTCGCAGTGATAGCTTAATACCTATATACAATATAATTGCGAGGCGTGTATATATAGCAGCGAGTTCTCTCTTGGACGCTTAGTCCCATCCCGTGCGTTCTGTGTTTATCAAAATATCCGAAAGCAACTTGACGAAGGCGGATCACTACTTATCTGTTGCAAATTTTCGCAGGAAAAACCATGGCTAAGAACAATCTCTCCGCTGTACTGTATGGCATCAACGATTTACGCCTGGTTAGTACACGATACGGAAGCATGATGAACTTGCACGGCTGCGTTTGCACATGCTCGAATCGAACGCGCCACTTTCATGATCTTATTTCAATCACGCTGCAAACTTTCATTGGCTAATTTATATTTATATAGACGATGGAAAGATTGAACGAGGCTCTTAATTATATTTTACCTTTTGCTATAAAAATGAAACATTTGTAGTTATTTCCGTTCCGTATAATCAGTTAGTGCGTTTATGTGTATAATTTTTGTAATATTATAATAACAAATAACAAATATATATATATATATATATATATATATATATATATATATATATATATACAATTGTTATTTAATTAAAGTTTATTAAATTAAATATGCGATTTAAATTTATATATGCGGCTGTGTAAAATTTCTAAAAGAAGTTTATAATATTCTTTTTTTTTAGTTAACATTCTCTAAATAGTTTATACATTTCGTGAACTTCTTACAATTTTACTTTCTTCTTTTTTTCCTTTGCATTTGAATACACAATTATTTTATTTTAAATATAGGAAACACAAGATAATGCATCTCTAAATAAATTATCAAAGATAGAGTCAATCTTTTGTCGCCCTTTTTGTAGAAAGTGAAAGTGAGTTTGTTGATGTTGTACGGTATTATTGATAGCTTAATGCTATCAATAACTGTCGAACTGCTACTGTAAACTAACGTTAAATTATTCCTGTATATTCGGTTATTTGTATATTTACCCTTTAAATCACTAGATTGTAAACCACTCTGATATTACGTTTTTTTTTTGTTTTAAATATTTACGTCTAATTTTATGGATTGACGTTATTAACATACTTGTGAAAACTTGAAAAATGTAAAATATTTCTTTAACATTTATTTGTTAAATCATACAGTGCTAATTAATATTCACGATATGTTTTTATATTGCAATATTACGAGTATTTTAAACTCTTATATCTATTTTTGTAAAAGATACATAATTTTGCGAAACTAAATTTATAATCTTATATCAAATTTAAATTTGTTTTTTTTGCAGGCAAATAATAAAGAATCGCGTTTTCTTAAATAGATAAATTTTGATCTTATCTGTTTCTAATATAGTTTTATGCAAGCAACATTTTTCTAAAAACATTTCGTATTTCATAAATAAAGAATTTATAACTTTACAAAAATAAATTCTTATCAATTCTTTTTAATTCAACAATTTCTTATGTAAGAATAATATAGGATATAGAGAATGAAACAAATCATACTTGTTTTGAGAGAATAAAAGCTATAAATAATTCTTTAATGTTATTTAATATGGTAAATACTGTACAGATTAGTATGTTTACAATTACAATTACATTACAATTACTGATTCTTATTGCACGTGCGCCTCGATATTAACGGATTGATCTTTAAATTTATATCATTCGAGCATCTGTGTTAAGCAACAATTTCCTTTTGCTGCATTATGACAATTTTTGTTAGTTATTTTTTGCCATTTGATATATCTTACAAAAAAATAAGTAAAAAGTTTTAAACTGATAATAATTATTCCATACAGTTTATTTTCTGGAATGTCAAGCTTTGTAATTGTTTTATTATTATTACGTGCGCAGATTTTAGAATGTTGTGAATAAGTATATGTTTCCTGTAATTTAATTTAGTGATTAGATTCACGGGTTATTTTTTCTGTTTCAGGAAAATACGAGTATTGAAGAACCAGGGGAAAATGGTAAGACATGCCTTTTATTTAATATTTACATGGTAAGACATGCCTTTTATTTAATATTTACTAGTTTTTTTTATTGATTATAATAAATATTTGGCAAAAATATCAGTAATATGTACTATTGACAATAAGAAATGCATTAGAATTGTATAATTGGTATTAATAATATTGTTATCATAAAAAGTATATTATTAAATTAATCAGCGTTTGCTGGTGATATTATTTTTATTAGAGGAAAATCGTAGAAAAACCTAGTTTATATTTGAAACGCGAAAGAAGAATTCTTTATTCGATTGCATAACACTTTTGTATGAATCAATTTACATTGAGTGCCATTAATACGTACGATAACGCGCTCGTTGAAGTAATATATGTAGGTAATGCTGTTCCAGATACGTAGTGATAAATTAAGAAGATTAATTTCAATCTAAAGCTGTTGAATCTTCGCACGTATATTTGGATCTTAATAAGTTAAAGACTCTTTGTTTTAAGTTGTATTCATCTATTGATGAATAAAAGAAGTCGCACTAAGATTAGAAAGATATGAGAAGAAAAATAAAAGTTTTGAGATTAGAATTAAGTTCATCATACTATGGGAGAATTTGGATGGAGAAGATTTTAGAAGCTACATTCTTGCACTGTTTTTATTTAATAAGCTGGAAATATCATGTTCTTTTATAGAAGTGCTCGTAGAAATGGGATGCGTAGGAATCTGTGGGTCGGATGTTCATTATCTTGTTAATGGCAGAATCGGCGATTTTATAGTGAAGAAACCCATGATCATCGGTCACGAGTCTTCCGGAACCGTTTCCAAGCTTGGGAAAAATGTCAAGAATTTAAAAGTACGTATCTATATGTCATGCACGTACATTTACTTACAATTAATTACTTTCTCTTGTGAGTTAATATAGCATGCTTTCCATTTATTGATACAAGTCGACACAAATGTCATTCTATCTTTCTTTGCATTCAATGAATAACAAAGACAGAACAACACTTGTGTCAACTTGTGTCAGTAAATAGAAAGCATCTATAGGTAGATAATATTAAAGAATTTATTCGCGTTATTCTCCCATATAAAATATATAATATGATATGTTTTTGATATTATCTTGTTATTTTTTTTTATTTTTTTATAGGTCGGTGATCGTGTTGCCATTGAGCCTGGTGTGCCTTGCAGGATATGCACGTATTGTAAAGAAGGACGTTATAATCTGTGCAAGGATATGGTGTTTTGCGCAACTCCACCCGTGCACGGCAGCTTAAGACGTTTTTACAAGCATGCAGCCGATTTCTGTTTCAAGTACGCATCGTTAATTACGTATTTCGCTTACACATAATTACGGTAAAACCGATAATATGCAAACAATGATGCAAGGCAGCTGGATAGAGCTCTTTTTTTGAATACAATAAAATAATTTGATAAAACATATCGTCGCAGATGGAAAAAAAATTCAACTTCTGCATTTATGATCTTTTGTAACAGATTGCCCGATCATGTGAGTTTAGAGGAAGGAGCGCTTTTAGAGCCATTGTCAGTGGCAGTACACACTTGCAAACGGGCGGAAATCGGAATCAATTCCAAAGTATTAATTCTGGGTGCTGGCCCGATCGGTTTAATGACGTTGCTCGTAGCCAAAGCCATGGGCGCGAACAAAATAGTTATCACGGGTATGTGTTTAAAGGATAAAATTTGAGGCGAAAGAAAAATATATTTCAGCCTATGTTTCAACAATCAAGAAACGCGGTAGCGTCTTACGCCAAGTATATAATAATTTATTAATAAGATCCACCTAAAAAAAAGACATTAAAAATGTAAAAATAAAACGCCAAGTATATTTTAAACAAAATTTTATAAATAATATTAGACAAACACAAAAAAATAAATATAATGGCATAAAAATGAAGTGAAATCAAAGTATTATTCCAATTATATTTATTAGAGTAAGTAATATTTCGCAAGATGTATATTTTGTGCGTGAAATTGAATGTCTTTTTTTTAGGTGGATTTTCTTCATTATCAATCAATACTTCAAGTAATCTTTACAAACAACGTAAAGGTGTGTATGACATAATACGTTAATAAATAACAATTATGATGGAAAATAAATGAAAAACTATACCTCGTCTATAGTCTTACGAAACTAACTGTGGTATCGAAATTTAGTTATTTTCTCAAAAATTCTCTGCATTTTATTAAATATTGGGTTTTTATTATTAATGTTAAAATAGTATTTCAGTATTTTTTTATTGAAGTAAAGTAAACGCGATACAGGACGACATGTTGTCACTTAACGGAAAATTCTGCAGTGACTACGTTTGTATATCGCGCTGCGATAACAAAAGTTTTAATTAACGATATATTACAAATCTATTTGCGAAACGATAAGATATCAAGTTATAGTAATTTTCAATTCATGTAATAGCAAATGAGAGAAAAACATTCACATTATACATTCAAGATGTGGAGTAGTGGAGTAGTGGTGTTGCAATCGATCGCGAGATAAGCCTCATCGAGGCTGCATTTAGCATGATAGATACTACTTGTGGAACAGGAATGTGTATCACGGAGGTCACGCAGTCACAAAGTGTCGCGTCTAGGAGTCATTTTTCTATTGTAAATTTGAACTACGCATTGAAGACATAGAGCGCTGTCTTTTCAAGGAGGCCATCTTTCTTCCTAAATAATGCATATTTCCTTTTTTGTAGGTAGCACAATGCGTTTCACAAGTAGCACATGTCCTCCCTCGAAGAATTCTAAATGCAAGCCTATACAACTTATAAATAAGATGTAAATAGACGCGATTTATGTTTATAGACATGGTGCAAAGTAGACTGAACGTAGCGAAGAAACTCGGCGCCGACGGCACGTATCTGGTGCAAAACAATAGATCGGAGGAGGATACAGTGGCTGACATTCATGCAATCTTCGAGGGTGAACCTAACAGGACGATAGACGCTTGCGGTGCACAAGCCACCATTCGTTTAGCGATTCTCGTAAGTTACGAAATACATCTTTTTTAAAATTAGATTATTTAAAATTAGTTGGCTAGTAGAGAAATTAGATTAATCATATTTGTATTATATCAGGCGACCGAAACCGGTGGAGTCATGGTGTTAGTGGGATTGGGTACTCCAGAGGTGCAAATTCCATTGATAAATGCCCTGACGAGAGAAGTCGACATCAGGGGTGTCTTCCGATACGCAAATGAGTAAGTTTCAATTAGTTAAGAGTTGTACGTTAAATAGAAAAGATATAACCAACTCCGATACTTCGTGACAAATTAAATGCCAAGATGATTGCCGTGCCAAATTAATTATTACGGCGGAAAATAATCTAAGAAAATTGCAATCAAGAGTCCTGTAGTTTTTAATCTATTGAATTTTCACAGATGAATTATTTTAACACTTGATAGGAAATTATTTTATATGATCTTTTTCTCGATTCGTAGCTACAACGACGCATTGAATCTCGTCGCGTCTGGGAAGATAAACGTGAACCCGTTGATCACTCATAATTACAAGATAGAGGAGGCCAAGCAAGCCTTTGAGACCAGTAGGACTGGAGCAGGCGGAGCTATTAAAGTTATGATCCATTGTAAATAGACGAATCGCGGGATTCTAAGTACCAAATGCAACCGTAAGCTTCTATGAGAAATGAGCTACATGTAAAGCTTTTATATTGCGACATGTTAACTAAATTTTACCATTTTTATCAGTTATTTTAATTTGGCGTTTAACTTAATCGAGATATGGAAATGGAGAGACGTCTGGATATATTTATAATTTATATCAACGTGGATATATCGCATTTCGACAGAATGTTTTAACGTTGAATCTTTCATCACGTTATCTCGTGTAACATTGCATTGTGCGAAATGTTAATGGGATGTATATGGGATGCATAAAAGCATTTTTAAATACCATTGTATAGAGCTTACGTGCATACGTACACGTGGATGCGACAATGGCTCAAAAGAATAGCGGTGTCCGTATGGAAGGAACTACTGTAATTGCGAAAAAAACATGCACACAAAACTATAGCAATTACTGTAATATTTGACTAGTGAATTTTAGTTAACAATACAAATAATGTACATGTTTGGTGAATATTTTCCCAACAGAACAATATCTCTTATATGATCAATAAAGTCTTATCTCTGAATTTTTGTACAAAAAGAAGGATATATCTGCCGACGTAATTTTTGTTTTCTTTATATTTCTAAAATTTATTTCCTCCAAAAATAATATTCTGATATCCTATCACATTTAATATTTATAGACTTAAAGATAATATCTGTCGTTTCAAGAATATTTTTTTTTGCGGTGAAAGACAGGCCATTGCATGCCGATCGTAATTCGCGAGAATCTAGAAAATGCAACGAATTATGCAAAATACAAAGAGAGTATTATCTAATGCAGAAATTAAATTTAAGATGTTTCTTAGCGATTGTTGAAATATTGGATATCGAAATATTCAACAATCGTTAAGAAACATCTTAAATTTTTGCATTAAATAATACTCTTGTTGCATTTTGCATAATTCGTTGCATTTTCTGCATTCATCCCCCTTCGTTATAACACTCAATTTGCACATATCGACGAGACAATTTATTATACAAAGACATACGTGTAACAATAAAATATTTTTTGTGTAACATAAAATAAGAAATAATTCAAATTAAAAGAGGTAGCTTACATATTTAACAGTACTGCTCTCAAAAGCTTTATGTTTATTTAAAAAAATAATTCTGAAGACTTAGAAGTCTTTTATATTATTTAAATACTATATTTTACTGGTAATAGACATGTGGTAATAGACTGGTAATAGAATATTTTATCACTTAAAGTAAAGGATTCATAAATGTACTTTCTGACATACATCGGGTTTATTCTTCAATATATAACTAAATACTATCTAGTCGATATTCTTTGTGATAAAATACTTTGGTTTGCTATCAGCTGGTAATTCACACTATCAGTCGACGTACAAAAGAACGTTAAGTATTTAGTTAAGTAATTTATATATTAATAAACCTTTCACATAAGATGAGATTTCTCCAACATTTGTAGACCATGTGTCAGATTTTCTGATTTTCTCAACTTTCTCTTTTAGTCCTTTCCAATCGGAGAGTCTAATAACATCCCTTCGCTTAAAACGTTGAACCAATTAGAAGAATTTTAAGAAATACCTCTTCTAAATATAGATCGTACACTAAGGATTTCCAATCTTTCGAGACAATTCGTCGTTCCCAAGAAGCGATTGTCCAAGCTCAAGTTCAGCTTTAAGTGTATAAGTACAGAAGGAGAAGTTTTCTAGAGAGGCCGCCGCGAAGAATGATCGCTGATAGTGGTGGTAGTGAAGAAAACGATAATAAGGTCGCGGTGATAGCTTCATACGTATATATACGTATAATTGCGGGGCGTGTATATATAGCAGCGAGTTCTCTCTTGGACGCTTAGTCCCGTCCCGTGCGTCCTGTGTTTATCAAAATATCCGGAAGCAACTTGACGCAGGCGGATCACTACTTATCTGTTTCAAATTTTCGCAGGAAAAACCATGGCTAAGAACAATCTCTCCGCTGTACTGTATGGCATCAACGATTTGCGCCTGGTTAGTAACACGATACAGAAGCATGATGAAATTGCACGGTTGCGTTTGCTCAAACTCGAATCGAACTTGCCACTTTCATGATCTTATTTCAATCACGCTGCAAACTTTCATTGGCTAATTTATATTTAATAGACGATGGAAATTAAACGAGGCTTTAAATTTCTTAATTATATTTTAACTTTTGCTATAAAAGTAAAAAATTTGTACTTATTTCCGTTTCGTATAATCAGTTAGTGCGTTTATGTGTATAATTTTATAATAACATATACAATTTTTATTTAATTAAAGTTTATTAAATTAAATATGCGATTTAAATTTATATTTGCGCCTGTGTAAAATTTTTGAAAGAAGTTTATAATATTTTTTTTTTTAGTTAACATTCTCTAAATATTTTATACGTTTTGTGAACTTCTTACAATTTTACTTTCTTTTTTTTTCCTTTGCATTTGAATACACGATTATTTTATTTTAAATATAGGAAACACAAGATAATGCATCTCTAAATTATCAATGATAGAGTCAATCTTTTGTCGCTCTTTTTGTAGAAAGTGAAAGTGAGTTTGTTAATTTCGTAACGCGGTATTATTGATAGCTTAATGCTATCAATAACTGTCGAACTGCTACTGTAAACTAACGTTAAATTATTCACGTATATTCGATTATTTGTATATTTACCCTTTAAATCGCTAGATTGTAACCACTCTGATATTACGTTTATTTTTTTGTTTTAAATATTTACGTCTTATTTTATGGATTGACGTTATTAACATACTTGTGAAAACTTGAAAAATGTAAAATATTTTTATGATTGCAATATTACGATTTAAACTTTTATATCTATTTTTTTAAAAGATACACAATTTTGCGAAACTAAATAATCTCAAATATCAAATTTAAATTTGTTTATTTTTTTGCAGGCAAATAATAAAGAATCGCATTTTTTTAAATAAATGACTTTTGAAAATCAGGAATTAACTAATACGGTTTTCTTATCATCTGTTTCTAATATAGTTTTATGCAAGCAAAAAGATGAGAAATTCTATTTCTCTAAAAACACTTTGTATTTCATAAATAAAGAATTTATAATTTTACAAAAATAAATTCTTATCAATTCTTTTTAATTTAACAATTTCTTATGTAAGAATAATATAGCATATAGAGAATGAAACAAATCATACTTATTTTGAGAGAATAAAAGCTATAAATAATTCTTTAATGTTATTTAATATGGTGAATACTGTTCAGATTTGTATGTTTACAATTACATGTGTTGATCCTGATTCTTGAATATAACTACTTAAGGCAATTGCGCACGATACTGCAGTTGGTTTAAGTAAATCGATTGCACGTGCGCCACGATATTAATGGATTGATCTTTAAATTTATGTCATTCGAGCGTCTGTGTTAAGCAACAATTTCCTTTTGCTGCATTATGACAATTTTTGTTAGTTATTTTTTGCCATTTGACATATCCTACAAAAAAATAAGTAAAAAGTTTTAAACTGATAATAATTATTCCATACAGTTTATTTTCTGGAATGTCAAGCTTTGTAATTGTTTTATTATTATTACGTGCGCAGATTTTAGAATGTTGTGAATAAGTATATGTTTCCTGTAATTTAATTTAGTGATTAGATTCACGGGTTATTTTTTCTGCTTCAGGAAAATACGAGTATCGAAGAACCAGGGGAAAATGGTAAGACATGCCTTTTATTAATATTTACTAGTTTTTTTATCGATTATAAAAATTTTTTATAGAAATGCATTAGAACCGTATAATTGGTATTAATAATATTGTTCTTATAAAAAGCATATTATTAAATTAATCAGCGAGTGCTGGTGATATTATTTTTATTAGAGGAAAATTATAGAAAAACCTAGTTTATATTTGAAACGCGAAAGAAGAATTCTTTATTCGATTGCATAACACTTTTGTATGAATCAATGTACATTGAGTGCTATTAATACATACGATAACGCTCATTGAAATAATATATGTAGGTAATGCTGTTCCAGATACGTAGTGATAAATCGAGAAGATTAATTTCAATCTAAAGCTGTTGAATCTTCGCACGTATATTCGGATCTTAATTAGTTAAAGACTCTTTGTTTTAAGTTGTATTCATCTATTGATGAATTAATAAAGAAGTCGCACTAAGATTAGAAAGATATGAGAAGAAGAATAAAGTTTTGAGATTAGAATTTAAGTTTATCGTACTATGGGAGAATTTGGATGGAGAAGATTTTAGAAGCTACATTTTTGCACTGTTTTGTTAATAAGCTGGAAATATAATGTTCTTTTATAGAAGTGCTCTTGGAAATGGGATGCGTAGGAATCTGTGGGTCGGATGTTCATTATCTTGTTAATGGCAGAATCGGCGATTTTATAGTAAAGAAACCCATGATCATCGGTCACGAGTCTTCCGGAACCGTTTCCAAGCTTGGGAAAAATGTCAAGAATTTAAAAGTACGTCATGCACGTATATTTACTTACAATTAATTACTTTCTCTTGTGAGCTAATATAGCATGCTTTCCATTTATTGACAAACTCGACACAAATGTCATTCTATCTTTCTTTGCATTCAATGAGTAACAAAGACAAAACAACACTTTGTGTCAACTTGTGTCAGTAAATAGAAAGCACCTATAGGTAATATTAAAGAATTTATTTGCATTATTCTCTCATAAAAATATATAATATGATATGTTTTTGATATTATCTTGTTATTTTTTTTTTATTTTTTTATAGGTCGGTGATCGTGTTGCCATTGAGCCTGGTGTGCCTTGCAGGATATGCACGTATTGTAAAGAAGGACGTTATAATCTGTGCAAGAATATTGTGTTTTGCGCAACTCCACCCGTGCACGGCAGCTTAAGACGTTTTTACAAGCATGCAGCCGATTTCTGTTTCAAGTACGCATCGTTAATTACGTATTTTGCTTACACATAATTACGACCGATTAAAACCGATAGTATGCAAACAATGATGCAAGGCAGCTGGATAGAGCTCTTTTTTTGAATACAATAAAATAATTTGATAAAACATATCGTCGCAGATGGAAAGAAAATTAACTTTCGCATTTGTGATCTTTTCTAACAGATTGCCCGATCATGTGAGTTTAGAGGAAGGAGCGCTTTTAGAGCCATTGTCAGTGGCAGTACACACTTGCAAACGGGCTGAAATCGGAATCAATTCCAAAGTATTAATTCTGGGTGCTGGCCCGATCGGTTTGGTGACGTTGCTGGTAGCCAAAGCCATGGGCGCGAACAAAATAATTATTACGGGTATGTGTTTAAAGGATAAAATTTGAGGCGAAAGAAAAATATATTTTAACCTATGTTTTAACAATTTTCTTTATGATCAATCAATACTTCAAGTAATCATTACAAACAACTAAAAGGTATGACATAATATGTTAAGAAATAACAATTATGATGGAAAATAAATGAAAAATTATACCTCGTCTACAGTCTTATGAAACTAACTGTGATATCCAAAATTCAGTTATTTTCTCAAAAATTCTCTGCATTTTATTAAATATTGAGTTCTTATTATTAATGTTAAAATAGTATTTCAGTATTTTTTTTATTGAAGTAAAGTAAACGCGTTACAGAACGACATGTTGTCACTTAATGGAAAGTTCTGCAGTCACTACGTTTGTATATCGCACTGCGATAACAGAAGTTTTAACGATATATTAAAAATCCGTTTGCGAAACGATTAGTAGATATCAAGTTATGTAACTGTCAATTTACGTAATGACGAATGACGAGAGAAAAACGTCCACGTTGCTGATAGCTAAAGCCATTATGGGCACGAACACAGTAGTTATCACGGGTATGTGTTTAAAAGATAAAATTTGAGGCAAAAGAAAAAAAATTGTCAATCTATGTTTCAACAATTTTCTTTATCATCAATCAATACTTTAAGTAATTATAACAAACAACTAAAAGATATGAGATAATACGTTAATAAATAACAATTACGATGGAAAATAAAAGAAAAATTAAACCTTGTCTTATATTCTTACATATAACTAACTGCGGTATCGAAATTCTGTTATTTTCTCAAAAATTCTCTGCATTTTATTAAATATTTTATTTTATTTTATTATGAGTTAAAATAGTATTTCAGTATTTTCTTATTGAAGTTAACTTGCGATATAGAGCGACATGTGGTCACTTAACGGAAAATTCTGTAGTGATTGCGTTTGTATATCGCGCTGCGATAACAGAAGTTTTAACGATATATCACAAATCTGTTTACGAAACGATAAGATATTAAGTTATAGTAATTGTCAATTCATGTAACAGCAAATGAGAGAAAAACATTCACATTGTACATTCAAGATGTGAAGTAGTGGAGTAGTGGTGTTGCAATCGATCGCGAGATAAAGCCTCCTGAGGTTGCATTTAGCATGATATAGATACTACTTGTGGAACCGAGGTCACGCAGTCACAAAGTGTTGCGTCTAGCAGTCATTTTTCTATTGCAAATTTGAACTACGCATTGAAGACATAGAGCGCTGTCTTTTCAAAGAGGCCATCTTTCTTCCTAAATAATGCATATTTCCTCTTTTGTAGGTAGCACAAAGCGTTTCACAAGTAGCACATGTCCTCCCTCGAAGAATTCTAAATGCAAGCCTATACAACTTATAAATAAGATGTAAAACGCGATTTATGTTTATAGATATGTTGGAAAGTAGACTGAACGTAGCGAAGAAGCTCGGCGCCGACGGCACGTATCTGGTGCAAAAGAATAGATCGGAGGAGGATACAGTGGCTGACATTCATGCAATCTTCGAGGGTGAACCTAACAGGACGATAGACGCTTGCGGTGCACAAGCCACCATTCGTTTAGCGATTCTCGTAAGTTACGAAATACATTTTTTTTTAAATTAGATTATTTAAAATTAGTTGGCTAGTAGAGAAATTAGATTAATCATATTTGTATTATATCAGGCGACCGAAACCGGTGGAGTCGTGGTATTAGTGGGATTGGGTGCTTCAGAGGTGCAAATTCCACTGATAAATGCTCTGACGAGAGAAGTCAACATCAGGGGTGTCTTCCGATACGCAAATGAGTAAGTTTTAATTAGTTAAGAGTTGTACGTTAAATAGAAAAGATATAACCAACTCCGATACTTTGTGACAAATTAAATTCCAAGATGATTGCCGTGCCAAATTAATTATTACGGCGGAAAATAGCCTCAGAAAATTGCAATCAAGAGTTCTGTAGTTTTTAAATTATTAAATTTTTACAGATGAATTATTTTAACGCTTGATAGGAGATTATTCTATATGATCTTTTTCCCGATTCGTAGCTACAACGACGCATTGAATCTCGTCGCGTCTGGCAAGGTAGACGTGAAGCCGTTGATCACTCATAATTACAAGATAGAAGAGACCAAGCAAGCCTTTGAAACCAGTAGGACTGGAGCAGGCGGAGCTATTAAAGTTATGATCCATTGTAAATAGACGAATCGCAAGATTCTGAGTACCAAATGCAACCGTAAGCTTTTGTGAGAAATGAGCTACATGTAAAGCTTTTATATTGCGACATGTTAACTGAATTTTGCTATTTTTATTAATTATTTTAATTTGGCGTTTAACTTAATCGAGATATGGAAATGGAGAGACGTCTGCATATATTTATATCAACGTGGATATATCGCATTTTGACAGAATGTTTTAACACCGAATCTTTCACCACATTATCTCGTGTAACATTGCATTGTGCGAAATGTTAATTTATATGGGATGCATAAAAGCATTTTTAAATACCATTGTATAGAGCTCGCGTACATATACGTACACGTGGATGCGACAATGGCTCAAAAGAATAGTGGTATCCTTATGGAAGAAACTACTGTAATTGCGAAAAAAAACATGCACACAAAACTATAGTAATTACTGTAATATTTACTACAGTTTCGTGTACTTTTTGTGTACCGCAACTACAGTAGTTTTTCTGTAGTATTTTTTCGTAAGGGTGTAAGGGTCAAAGCGATTAGTGAATTTTAGTTAACAATACAAATAATGTACATGTTTGGTGAATATTTTCCCAACAGAACAACGATATCTCTTATATGATCAATAAAGTCTTATCTCTGAATTTTTGTACAAAAAGAAGGATATCTGCTGACATAATATTTTTTTATATTCCTAAAATTGATTTCCTACAAAAATTATATTCTAATATCCTATCACATTTAATATTTATAGACTTAAAGATAATATATGTCGTTTCAAAAATATTTCATTTTTTTCACGATGAGAGGCAGCCGATTGCATACCAATCGTAATTCGCGAGCTAACATATTTCGGTATTTATATATATCCTTCATATCCCCAAAATTTATTTCCTACAAAAGTTATATTTTCTCTTTTAATATATCTTATAACATTTAATTGAAGATACTATCTGTCGCTTCAAGAATATTTCATTTCTTTCACGGTGGAAGGCAGCCATTGCATGCCGATCGTAATTCACGAGAGTGTAGAAAATGCAACGAATTATGCAAAATGCAACGAGAGTATTATCTAATGCAGAAATTAAATTTAAGATGTTTCTTAACGATTGTTGAAATATTGTATATCGAATTACTCAACAATCGCTAAGAAACATCTCAAATTTCTGCAGTAAATAATACTCTTGTGTTGGATTTTGCATAATTCGTTGCATTTTTTACACTCATCCCCCTGCCTCCCTTCCTCTCTTTGAAAACCGATCGATAGCTTTCATCTCTCGCGAAACGCAAAAGGCGCGAAGTGAAACGAAAAAGTTTAAAGCTAATTACCGCGACACGATTGGTCCGCCGTTTCGGAGCCCGCCAATCGCAGGCGTCGCTGCTCGGTGGGCTCCGAATCGTGAATCATTCACGGCTGCGTCGCGACGACTCGAGGTACAGTGTTCGTCTCGCTCCGTGTTTCTCGCGTCCGTTACCGTCCAAAATTGAATCTCGTGCGTCAGAAACGATCGCGAACGTCTTCCGCGCCGCGTCAGACGTTCGTCGCGATGCAGGCGTCGCGCGCAGTCGCTGGCGGACGCCGATATCGCGAATATTCCGAACTCTCGGAGCCGCGCTGTTCGGAAGCTCGCTCGCGCACCTCGCTCCGCTCCACCTTCGAGGTGCCGCGAAGATGCGGCTGGTGCGCAATCATTGTCAGGTATGTGCATGTGAATCATCATGCGTGATCATATATGGTCATAATTAATCTCGTTACTTCGTCATATTCGAACTGGAGTAGTGTCTTTGGCAGCGTCTCGTCGACGCTGGCTGCGTTCGCTTTGGGCGCTTTCGTGCCGAAAGCGTCAGTCTATCTTTATTGCTGATTACTTCAATTACTTGTTAATTGAAAAAAGATGGAGTGATGCTTTCAGCACGAATGTGTCCAAAGCGAACGCAGCCGCTATCATTCAAAATGTACGGAAGCGTTTCATTGGTGCTGTCGTGTCGGCACTGTGATTCGCGTGAAGAAGCCGCCATTTGGAAATGGCGGACGGCGGACCGGGCGGACTTCGCGGGAAGGCGGAAATGTTCGTGTTTATGCTCGTGCCGGTTCGTGCTTCGTGCGGCGTTTTAACATCGTTCGGTACGATCGTTCGTTCGATATACGAATGTGAATGTTTAAACGACAAAATATATTTTATAATTGTTACACGAAGCGTGTAACAATTTACTTTGACTGCCGAGTTTGCAATTCGTGTCGATTTGTGCGGTGTCGAGTATGCGCGATTTGGAGGTTAGGAGTCGTCGAGTCGCGAAACTGGACAACACGTATTTCGCTCGTATGAATTATGGATACGCATTCGCGGACGAAACTTGTGTAGGAGAGACGGGAAAAATTAACGGAACCGAAGGAGATTCGAACTCGGGATCTTTCGTTCTCACGCCTAGGTTAGGTTGCTACTCCACTCCACTACTAACAATAAGTTTACCTCTCCGATCTGCTATTATATTAATACCTAATTAGTTTTATGTGATCCTAAATTCTTACACTTGCTTTAAAAATTTTTGACTGCGGATTTGACGAAGGTTTGTGTAACGATGTATTTCATTTGTGTGAAATTCGTATCGGAAGCTCAAAGTTTCAATTGAGATTTGCACCTTTGCATTAAGAAAGATTGTACATTAAATGGTAAAAAGATGTTTACTATATTATTATACTTAACGTAATAAACATGCACAGTACTTCGTACATGTGCAAATAAATGTGAAATGTATAATTTTAATTCAAAGTTATGTCTTATTAAGCTATAGAACCATTCGATTATAAACGAAACAAATTCTCTTGACTAATAAATGTAAATTTTGAAAATTGTTACAGATTGGAGCTTTCGAAAACCTGATGTCATTGTTTTTGTTGAAAATTACGAGTCGTGACTTCGTTATATGCTCAATTCGACTCTTGCTTGGTGAGAGCGTCGACTGACAGTTATGAAGATTATGAATTTGAAAAGATTAGATGAGAGCCTGAAGTTCAATATATAAAAACTTTTTAACATGCAAATTCTGTATGTTACAAATGTTGAGATCTTCCTCAAGGAAAGCTCGATTACACTTCAGTGTTTAATACCAATGATAACCAAAGGGAAAAGATGGCTGGAAAATCATATCTATAATCCAGGTAAATTAATAATCTGATGTGTTTCATAATTGACGATATTTTATAATGCGAAAGATTTGTTTTTAATAATCTAATTTATTCTTATTTATTCTTGTTGCAGGATAATGAAAAGAAAATCCGTCATCAGCATTTAGAAACAGCCTGGAACAATGGTGTTCAAAGTTATATAAAGCATCATTATGATGTGCACGGTTACAATAGGAGATATATAGCTTGTAAGTTATTTGTACATTTCATTTTAGACATATATTTTCATATATTAATGTTCTCATTATAATTACATGTCATCTATGTGTTGTTACAGATAACAAAGTACATGGAGAAACTTAAGAATAAAATCTTTGCTGTGAACTTTCTTCTGTCATTTTGGAAAGGACTGGAACTTGTAATAAAGGTAAGTTAAAAATCAAATTAACTTTATCATTACCAAGAAGAAATATATTTTATGTGTATCCATGACTAATATTTAACATTTTATTACCTTACCTGAAAAATAAATAAAATGTCGAAGAAAATGAATTAATTTACAAAAAAATGTGATTTTATATATTTTATTAGAAGCATTTATTCATATCATTGATACTTATATTTTTATAGAATATGTGGAGCTACTAAAAATATATATAGAGAATATCTTGGTATTGCTGATGTTAATAAATATTTTTTGCATGATCTTTTTTTGCATTTATGCATGTTGTTTGGCATTATGTACAATTTCCTCAAAATGCTGTGTTACACTAATATGAGTGCTATAACACTCAATCTGCACATATCGACGAGACAATTTATTATACGAAGACATACGTGTAACAATAAAATGTTTTCTGTGTAACATAAAATAAGAATTAGTCAAAATTAAAAGAGATAGTTTACATATTTAACAGTACTGCTCTCAAAAGCTTTATGTTCATTTAAGAAAATATTTCCAGCATTTTAGATCGAGTAAAACCTTAAAAATCTAAAAATTGTCATGCATTTTGTTGAAGACTTAGAAGTCTTTTATATTATTTAAATACTATATTTTACTGGTAATAGACATGTGAAATATTTTATCACTTAAAGTAAAGGATTCATAAATGTACTTTCCGACATACATCGGGTTTATTCTTCAATATATAACTAAATATTATCTAGTCGATGTTTTTTGTGATAAAATACTTTGGTTTGCTATCAACCGGTAATTCACACTGATATCAGTCGACGTACAAAAGAACGTTAAGTAGCTTCACGCACTAGCACTGAATAGCGAGCATAGGGCGATGAAAATCGTTTTAACCATCTGCAGTATTGTCCACTAACAATAGCACTGCGTGACTTCTTCTATTAGCCTTCTACATTACCAAGTGCATACTTCAGACCTACATTTATTCCACCCTATTCATTCCAAGGTTCTTTAGTTATACCCCAGTAAACTGCCGAGTATGTATCGTTAGTCTTTGTTTAAGGTCACTTTAATTAATAACAAATTGGTTTAAAGATTAATCACATATGATAGACAACAATGAATGATTGGTTAAGGGATATTATTAGCTATCCTTGAAAATCTTTTTGTTAAATAAAAATAAAAGTCAAAATTTTGAATATTGAAAAATGTATATTATTTAAAATTAGGCACAACATCGAAAAACAAATGACGAAATTGTTATTAAATAATCACTAACTTTAGTGAATAATTGCTTTAATTTGTTGATAATCTGTCACTATTGGTGTAAGAAGAAGGGCTTCGCGAAGTCTCGCGTCCATTTAATACACACAAGCGGTTAGCTGCGTGCTCTTAGCTTTGATAATGGAACAGCGCGACTCCTTTTATTAGCTCTCCGCGTTACCGAGTGGTACTTGACGAATATTTGTCCATCCGGTGGGTGAGCGCCAACATATAACTTTCATATGTTCCATTTGCACGTACCGTTCGTCGTTGGAAATTAAGAACGACAAGAAGTTACCGAATAGATTTTGTTCCTTTCCGATTTTATCTTTTTGACAATAATAAATCTTGCTTCAAGACAGTTTTGTTTAAATTAAAATACACACTATTTACTTGGCTATTAGACAAATAAGTGTATCCGAATGTAAATGGCCTTAATAGCAAGTTATTCAATAAATTCGTAATCAATGAAATTGTACCGAAGGATCACTCTTTCGATAGAAATCATATCTCGCAAATTTTCAATTTCTATGATCATATATCGGCGAATCGAAATTGAAATTAAAGTTAAGTCTTCTGTTAATGGATCGAAAAACAAATTTTTATGTATTAAGAACTTATGCATTAAGAAATTTTCTTCTAGCTTAATTAACTCTTTATGTTTTATGTGATGGTAATCTTATTTTTTTATATTAAATATTTTTATATATATGATTAGATCTCTTTAAATTTTTTACTCGAAAAAACATTGAATCTATTTGTATATTTGATAAAAAAATCTGACATTAAAATTTTATCCGACGATAAATAATTTATATATTAATTTAATATCGTTTATTAATTAGTGCCTTGGACAAATTTCTTATGTACTTTAACGCTATAATTGCAAGTTGCTGATATATTTAGCTTCGAGATCGTTTTTTTAAATGGAAGTGTCCGTCATTTGCAAATGCAGGATCGCGGAAAATTTTTCCTCGTTACAAAAGTTGCTCGTTACGCGAATGTAAAATTTTTTCGCTCTCGCTAAACGGAACGGTCATAATCTCCGGATATTCGTAGTGCGAGAGCGCACCTCGCGCTGCGTGTTACATTATCGGAGACGGCGGATAATTAATTAGAGTGTCGGCGCAAACAGCAGGCAGGTTCGGCAGGAGGACGACGGACCTACCATTCCCGTTCGTCCGGGAACTTCGGCGTACCTTGCGCGTCCATGGCGCTCGCTATGGTGCAAATATAATCGACAGCATTTCCCACGAGAGCACCGACAGTGCCGGTTGTGCACACGAACGTTCACCGCGCGGACCACGTCGACGTGGTGGTTGATGTTTCCTTGTTGGAAGCGTGGCTTCCGAGTTTGCCCGCGCATATTTGCATGGCTGGGATAGAGAGACACGACGGTATATACATTTAATCGCTTCGATAACCGATCGCCCGTGTTTGCCTGTCGCTGTTCGCTTTTGAGTCTATCCAATTGGATTGACTTGCGAATGGTCCCGTTGTTCGTTATTAAGCCTGGTCTACATAGGCCGCAGTTCGCAAAATGCAAGACACGCACAGTCTACATGTGAGTTTTGCGAACTGCGACCTATGTAGACCGGGCTTTAAGGAGCTTCTAAATCAGTCACCAACATCTGCGCGGCGTTCACGTGCTTTATCCTAATTATTGTGTACTTTTTGTTCGGTCGAAGATTTGGTAGCGTTACAAAAATTTTATTAAAAATGATATATTTTTACGTTATACGATTTTCTGTTCAGCTAATTTGATTCTGCTCGAGTTTACACTGAAAAAAAAAAAATTTAGATAAAAAAAATATTTATTTAGACGGCTCCTAAGAGCTTATTTACTTAATGTAATACACATATTTATTTAGAATTAGATATTTTTATTTAAGATAAGTAGAAATATTTAATTCTAAATAAATATGTGTATTATATTACGTAAATAATACCTAATAAATATTTTTTCGGATTTAAATATTTTTTTCTCAGTGTATCTATGCCAGCTGTGTGTTAAACTCATTTATCGTTATATTACAATCTTGCTGCCTTTTCAGAATTATACTTCAAAGGTTGCATGGCGAGTTTGGAACTAATTATATAATTATAAATATATTATCTTTTTTACAATTTCTTTACTTTCTACATGAAATATTTTTATTGCTCAGAATTCGTCTTATAAATTATAATTGTTTATTAAAATAATTAACGACATTCCAAGAATTGTCATTTTTCTTATTTTAGTCTCTATAGCTTGGATAGACAGTATACGTCTTTCAGGATATCATTAGGTATACGTAACGCCGATCGATGTCTTCTCCGTATAGAAGTTAATACATGCAGTTTAAATTTACTTTGCGGTTTTCTTGCACGTGCACGTGCGCCTTATGATATTTTACGTAGGGCTGCATTTTGGCATAAGCGGAAACTGTGGTGTTCTCGTATCAATCTTGCGGTCTGGCAGTTGTGAGTCGCCCGAGTATGAAGAGATCCTAGCCAGAAACCTTAAAACTGAAAGGAATACGCGGATAATCGTCACCTAATACTTTACCCGTAAATGTATCCTTGTAGAACGCACGTTATGATGCCCTTGTAGGACGCATGCAATATCCTGAAATATATTTGCTGCAATAGCAAAAAGTTATTTTATTTCATGCTTTTTGATTGTGGTTGTCTATAATTTATACTTTTAAAATTGCGAGATTAAACATCTTAAAATATCGTAGAAATTAAAAAATTATATAAAGAAAATTGATTTCGAGCGAGGAGAAAAAGATAATTAAATCGAACCAACTTTTCTTTTAAGATAAAATTCTTCATTATATGGAATTCATGGATTATATTATATTATATTGGCATAGAAAGAATATATACTTTAAAACACTACATACTTTTTGTCTTTACGATAAAATATTACGAACTTGGATGATGTGTTAATCTCGGAATTTAAATTGGAATTTTTATATTCATATTCTTATTTTGATATAGTCTGAGATTCTGATAGCTGAAAATTTCAGAATAAATTATTTTCGATCTTATTCTATTTCTTTGCAATATGGTGAATGATGTGTTTACAATTAAATGTTTTAAGTGTGATGCATAGGAATAGTCATATCAATGGATCTTGTAATTTTCATTTGCAGATTTCCAGAAACTGGGCCTGTTCAGACAGATCTGTAGACATTTGTAATATTTATGCAAATAAATGTTTCTCAAGATGATAATAAACATATACATTTTACAAATATATTTTATTCTTATTTATTATAGATATGTATATTATTATACATGTATTATTTTGTAACATGTAGAAACAATTATAAAACATTCTGCTATTTGAATTCGCAATTAGAAGTATTAAATAATTTTACGAAGAAATGAGTATCGAGAGTAGTTTTCTGCGTAATATTTTCATAATATACGTGAGTAGCACAAATATCAGGAATGTTTTATAAATGCAAAATTGTATTTTTTATATATTAATAAATCGTCTGTATTTCAATCTGTCTTTTGATCAGTAATCATCATTACACACGGAATTTAATAATCGCGGTTGATAGCGGTATCGATTTTTGGTTTGACGCCTAGCCCATAATATTCGTTAATCCAATCTCTGTGTCGAGAGAGCGGCCCGTTTTCAGAGACAAGAAGCAGACCAATGTGCGGCACTTCTAATTGCGTTAGAGTAATTACGTTATACACGTTTCAGGCAATAACACCCTACCGAACAATAATACTGTACAGATACCGGCGTTATTACGCGCCGGAACAATTACTAAATCGTAATGAGCGACGTATTTGCAAAGGGCCATTGTAATTAGCCTCCACGCTTCAGATTTAATTACACGGTTCGAATATCGCATAGCCGCGGAGAATGCCAATTGTTATGTGTTATATATGCTAATAAAAAATTTGACATTACGTGATCTAGCGCGGTAATTACAATATTAATTAATTCAATACACAATGCTCGATAAAAAGCTGTATTTTTTAATGAATTTTTCAGGCTTCACACACCAACATATCACGTATATTGTATATCTTGATATTATTTTTTATGAATTTTTCAGGCTTTGCACCAACATATCTCATATAATGTATATCTCGATATTTCTGTTTATTGTTTCTTAGTTATTATTATATCATGATCAATTTTTATGACATGTATGTAAGATATGATTTTTATATAATATACATAAAATTTATTTTATCACATCTCGATGAAGGATACTTTGACTAGCTTAGACTCAAACTTTCGTAATTAAATTAATTGGGGGGCGTGCAAATTTTAGCAAACTTTAACTTTAAGTTAAAACTTGATTCAATAAAATCTGCATCTTTTGACTATGATCGTTTATGATGATATGAATGTAATGCGATTACCTCCAGTTCCACGCCTCATTTCGGTCGTAACTTCATTCGCCTCTCGTAATATTCTGTCATGGATCACAGAGACAATAAAAAAAAATCGAGCAATCGCTCTAATCTGCTGTATTTATATCGCACTAAATTTAGATTACCGCATCTGCGCGACACGACATTTTCACCCTCGTGTTCGCCGAGGGTTGACCGCTTGTCTAATAATACTGTGGCATGATAAAAAAGCCCTCGGTGGAAGTTAATTGCCGCGGTTTGCCGGTTGTCCTCCGTCTGATGAATGGCATTATGACTTTACGCTCGTTTTAGTCCATCCTTCTTTCCTACCTTTCCTATCTCGGATACGCGCAACTGTATCGCGAGGCAAGGATATGTCATTCGACCCTCGAGTACACTATTAAGTAAAGGGATAAGTTGGAAACAAGAAAATATAGCAGATGGTTGTTCTCATTATCTTTTAATTTTACTGATTCTCTATGTAGTATAAATTTCAATTGAGAGTTAAATAGCAATTTGGGGGAGTTAGAAAGTGGCAATTGGGAGTTGGAAGGTGGGGAATTCGAGTTCGTTTGTCGAGTCTGTGCAGAGTTTACATAAGATATTCGAAATTATATTTTAAGGTCGCTAAATAGTGTTTCATCCTTATTTATTGTTAGAAAGAATTGTGTTCTTTCTTCGAACGGTTTAATAGAAGAAGCACAATGTGCTCGCTTCCTTTTGAATATGCCGCAGTTAATCTCTTTGGTATCAGATGCACTAAACAGAATAACTCCCTCCCCTCCCCCCCGTGTTCGGCTGGATTTTTGCACAATTGGCTCGATATGCTGGAACGTTCGAGCCAGCGCAACCCCCAACGCCAAATCTGGAGAAGGGTGGCAGTTACTACCTCGCGAGTTCGCGTGGGAGGTCACGTTGGATTGGGGGTAGGTGAGGCGACCCACGACCTTCGACCAATCGTGAACCTTGCTTGGCATTGGCCTGCCAATAGGAGTCTGCTTGGCGTAACCCCGCGGCGTGACCTTATGCGCGATTCTCTTCTTGCACTTTGCGCGAATACTACCCCCGTCACTCACCTCGGCGAAATCACTTGCGTCAGCCAAAGCCACCCCCATCACTCGTTTGATTCATTGCTCATTGCTCGTTTTAGTTGAACGATCACAAATTCATATAGAGTGGTTTCGTAATAGAATCGTAATAGAATATCATTGTACCTATTTATAGTATCATATGTCCAATTGTCGCTTATTGAGGCTATTTTAATTGATAATATTATTTATGATAATATTGTATGCAATTGTTTAAAATAATTATAGCGATGACGGGGTTTTTAAATTTTTATAGTTCTTAGTAAAATATAAAAAAAACATATATTAGTATTTAACGGTGAATCAATTAGTGTTGATTAAACATAAAATAATGTGAATATGAATAGCATTTAATGTATATGTCTTTATTTTGAATTAAAATTTTCATTTTTGAAATTACTTTAAAGGTTATAGACAATAGAGTAAAGCTATGTTTAATCAATGTTCACTAACGGAGAACTTACTCTAAATGTACCTTGGCTAGGCTATGATAATGTTAACGCGAAGATGAAAGGATCGATTATATGAAACTCACGATTATTTACGTATTAACGAGTGCGTGTTTATTTATACACACCAAAGGATGTATTCGCCACCATCCCATTATCTCATCTCTCTGTCGAGGTAGAAGCATCGTTAATTTTGTCCGTTAAAGACCGTAAGAAAGTTAGATTGTACCAGCAGAGGTAACTTTACGTCAAGCTGAATGAAAGGTTGTGGCTTAATTTAATACCCAAGAAAATAATTTCTATCAAGCTGATTAAATTTTCCAATCCATATAGGAGTTGCCAGACGATCGCTCTTTAATAATTTCATTTATTAATCTGTCCTCCGATGATTTTACGGTTTTTCGATTCGTTGTACAGTCTAGGTTACTGTACATCTAATCATACTCTAAGACGTCTTCGGTTTTGACATATATGTATCGTCGAGGGCGCGTGCTCGTGAACACCCGGCCGACCCGGCCGCGTCATCCGGCCGTCAGAACGGAGCATCCGATAGCGTCGGTTATCGAGCGCGGGTGGCAAGGTAATTACTTCCTTGGGGTTGGAGACGTGCGCGCGCCCCACGGGGGTGGGGTCAGAGGTCACGCAGTCGGCTCCAACCGCCTCCGGACAGCCAATCAACGCTCTACGCTTCCTGTCTTCGGGGCGATACGATGCATGTGGATATCAACGCGTGCGCGGCCGTGCCCGGACACGCGTGTAGATGCGACATGCCGCCAATTGCACGACTGGCCAACTAACTCCAGGTGCGGTAATCGCGACGACACATTAGCTAATACGTCGACCTGGACCTAGACTTCCCGTGGTAGTTACTGAGCTCGCTACTCCCAACGCGGCTGCCATTAATATCTCCCTCGCGCACATAAATACGTATTGCTTATCAAGATGCGGAGATGTTGCTTATCGTGACGCGTTGCTTATCCAGATTTACTACGACATTTATCAAACTTAGGGTTTCCAATAAACTTGAAGACGATTTTCTTTTGGAAAAACTTATAAAATTATTATTCGCGATTTTTCAGCTCGTAATTTCAAATGACTTGGAGATTAAATTATAATTAATAGTTTTAATTTTCAACTTTGATCGTGATAATTGAGAATTAAGGAATGGATAAGTATTACATCTCTCGTTAGATTTTTTGATGACGTTAATTTTCTCTGAAAACGATATTGTTTTTAATCTTTTATCGTTTTTAGCTTAATTATGAATATTTTTTCCAAACGTTTATAATTTATATTATACTCCTTTAAATTATTCATATTTTATTTTACCATTCTCTTCGAGCTGAGAGATATGCCTATTCGCATCAATCGCTATACGCCTAATTAAAAATTTGGAGCATCGAATGATTAAGGCACAAAATACAACTCGCATTAATTCAAGATAGCGATCTCTTTCTCTTGTTGCTCCTTTCCTTTTGCTTTACATCATTCTCGCATCGTCTTCTCTCTTTTCCGTTCATCGCGCTCGGTGTTCGCTCCGTTCTTCCCGTGCCAACCGTAGTTTCATTAGCCGTCTAATCTTTCTTACAACCTTGGAAGGAGGATGGGAACTTAGGCTTCTCTCGCTTAGGTCCGAGCAAGATCTTCTTTCCCTCGACCGTCGGGGGATCTGGTCGAGTGACTGATGAACTGGCCACTAATTACCTTCTCTGTGCCGTACAATACCAGCGTATTAATAACTCGCATTTATATGCCTGTGAAAAATGGACGTTCGCTTCCTTTCGCTCTCGTTCGTTCCTTCGTTCTCTCTTTATTCGATGATCAAAGCGTGCAAAGCACTCATGCGATTGTGTGGACAGATAGATGCATACGCGTAGATATGAAAGCGCGAATGAAAGAGATAGCGTCCGACCGGATTGCACCACCAACTTGTTGTTTTACAATACTATATTGTCATTTTGCAACAGTATATAAATTCAAAATGAAGGACGGATAATGCTGCTATTAAACGAAACGAGATAGATTACTGATATAATCGACTTTGCTACGTTATGAAACATGAAGTTACGTTCATCGTTAAAACGCGTCTATTTGGGATTAATAATTAAAATTTAATTTGTTTGAATGAAAAAGTCAAATATAAAATCTTGTAAGATATAATGTGCAATTAAAGCAGTGTGTTATTAAAGAGATTCAAGTTTTCAGTATAAAAATAGATTATTGTTAAAACCACAATTTCTCTATGGATTATTTAATAAGAAATTCTTAAGATACAAATAAAGTATTAACGATTTTGAATATATCTTACATTTATATGTGTGTGTATAACTACACTTAATTTATCTTGAAATATATGCGCGGAAAAGATATCTCGCGATTATTTATATTATTGTCTTTCACTCTCGGATATGACGCATCTCGCCTCTTGGACATTTCGCTTAAGGTTCAGTTTGCTACGCTTATTTATCATCACCGGATATTAAATGCTGTTCTGTCAACTTGAAGCTAAGAGAACGTGTACGTCGATCGATGACTGGGCGCGTTGAGGACTACTCACGTGGGCGACCTGCGCGAGTTATATACGAACGATCGAAGAGAGGAAAAGGTCTTGACATTTCCTCCGCGCCTCGACAGAACTAAAGCGAACCCTTCCTGACATTAGATAGACTCTTTTAGCCTTTTTCGACATTTATGAAGTAATAGACGGCGAACAATCATCGCGTCGATCTCCATCTTCATTCTCGACAATAATTCGCGAATGGCATTTTTAGAGTAGGGATACTATACGGAAGTACGACTGTAATACTATTGGTGTTTTTGACGAGAGAGTGGTGTCTGTAACACCGTCCACTACTTAGGAAATGAAGAACGGTATTTTTTTTTAAACGGCGCAACGTGTGCCGAGCCAGACATCTAGATCAAAGCACCTCGTGACGAGAAGTGTCATAACTCGAACAGTGATTTTTTTTAATAGATGATGTTTTAAAGAGTGAATATATAAACGAAATCGTATGTATTATTTAACAGCAATTTAAGGAAAATTATATCTAATATTATAATAATATCATATTTATGTACTTTTTTATATTTATGTATATTATATTGTAATTGTGCTTTAATTTATTGTGTGTGAACATATAAATCGTGTTCATATAATTGAATACAGAGATTCAGATTTCGAGTTACGGCAGCTTTCTGTTATGATACTGTAATTATTGCCTCGATTCGAATTACGGCATCTTTCCATGATGAAAAGGATCATATGAAGAAAATACAACATTTAAAACTGATTTTTTAAATAACTTTCTTTTTCTCCAGGTATAATATTCTTATTATTCAAATTTATTTTTATTGAAAAGTATTATTACTATATTCTTTTTTATTCTCTATAATGATTCTATGATGAATAAATGAGTTGTAGAGATATGATTATTTCTCTAAGTAAGTCGAGACAAAAAATTCCAAACAGCATTTTGATGAAATTGTACCATGAGTAATGTGAAATCGATTTTTGTTTATATAAAATTATATTGCCCTGCAATATGATGTAATATGACCGTAATATGTAAACTAATTTGACAGATGCAACTTGAAATGTCAGTTATTTTATAACTGCAACATATTTCTTTATAATATTGTATAAACTTTTATTTTTTCAAAACACATTATTAAAATTAATGTGTTTTGAAAAAAAAAGTTAGATATTAATGCAAAAGATTTAAAACAAGAATAACACAAAATTTTATTCTGTAACAGTTAAGGATTTGTAATTAATATTTATCCTAATATAATTTTATTATACAACTCGATTTTAATAGATATATTTAGATTTTTCTAAATATCTATTAAAAAATCGTCGTCTATTATTCCACTGTTTTTAATTGATGAAAAGCGGTCATTGTTTGTGATTGATACAAATTCGTGATTTGTAACTGGACAATCGCGTGCACGATGTCTCGAGATTCGTTTCTGGGATAATTCATAATTCAGTCGGTTTTTGCCCGAGCACTTTGGCAATATTAAACGCAGACGCGGAACCCACAAGGGGCATCCACAAAGCCGCGGTAAGCTCAAAGCGTCCCTAACCACCGTTCTACCCTTTGCCCACTC
This sequence comes from Temnothorax longispinosus, assembly GCF_030848805.1. NCBI lineage: Eukaryota > Metazoa > Arthropoda > Insecta > Hymenoptera > Formicidae > Temnothorax > Temnothorax longispinosus. The sequence continues at coordinate 3,043,700 of NC_092366.1, forward strand.
CTCTCTTGTGTATGATAGTATGTACTCGGCAACGGTCTCATTTCACTGAGTTTACAACAAAAGCGATGTAGAAAATAAATTAAAAAATCGCAGCTTGTGTATCACAATTTACACTTACCGTCATATCCATTAACATTACGATACTCGAAACGATGAAAAGAGAATAATATAAATCTTGTCATCTTGTTCTATCTATCAATTAATAATTAAAGCGATTATGTCCTTAAAAGTACCTTACGTACAGGCTTATCATATTTTATATATGTATGTACATCTCGTGTAAAATGCGTGAAGCGCAAAGAGATTTGCGAGGGATTATTTTCTGTTTTCGTCGCGACAAACGTAATATAGAACTTAAACTTCATGTGCAAAGCATTTTATTCGCCACCGGAATGGCGAGCAGAAGTGTTTGTTAACGTTAACCTTTCGTGTAAATGTAAAATATAATTAGGCTTCGCATTGACGCGAATCGTGGCTGCGATCTGGGAATATGCAAGGTTTCGCTTGCTCGCTCACTCGCTCGCGCTGACGATTTATTCGCGCAATAACGTCACGTACTTTACGGACGTACGTAACGTTTACTGCATCTTCTATTCAGCGGATAAGTTACAGCTACCGTTACCATCGCGCGCGAGCGTTCGCAGTCGCCGCACGAATATTCATCGCGGGCATTCACCGTGTACCTATCTACCGGCGTACACAACCGCCACTATTTTTTCCAAGAGCAATATTTATCGACGCCCGACGGATTACGAGCGCAGCCCGACGCCGGCTACTAGATTCTGCGAGCAAGTTAATTCTTAGCTCGTAACATAAATATCTGACCGCGTCTCGTTTCGTGGACTGTAGGAATCTTGGAAATACTTGGCAAGCGAATCTTCCGACGGTTTTTGTAGTACCTTTATGATGATTGTTAATTATTACACAATTCTCTGAAAAAAGTCAAATATAAAATGCTTACTACGGTTTATCTGAATATTTTATTGATCATCATTTTGTGAGATTATAATGATAATATTAGAAGTATATATATGAGAGTTAAGTATTTTTTATGTATGAAACAGGGAGGAAGAGAAAATTATAATCATATTACAATAAGAGTTTATAGATGATTAGATTGAAATCTTTTTTGGGCATCAAGAAATTTGTTTCTATTAGAGAAATTTATAACTTTTTCTTTCCTTTTTTATTTTATTTTATCTATTGGACCTATCTTAATAGAAATAAATTTTGTCATTTCTGTACACAATGTGATATGATACTTTATAAGTTTTTAAATTGTTACTAAAATTGCGTACTTCTGTAATCTTTATTTATACTAACATTTTCTTGAATCCATCCGGTGATATTTGCGCTATTGAGTGAAAAATCTTAAATAAATGATTGCGAGAGCCGATCAGTTGTCTGGTTAAAAAAGTGCATGGCTCGCGCGACCTACGTTTTCATGCACGTGATATCAAGCACGCCCCCGAAGTCTGCGAAGGTGACTTCGGTCAGAAATCCGGCTTCCACCTTCAAGATAGGGGTTGCAATCGATATCTAGTGTTCCCTTCAACCAATATACCCCGCGTTAGTATCGATTGTGTGCAATGGTCTATTCACTTTTACTCGCTTTTGATGTTTAAACACTTTTGGAATTGTAATTGTGTCAATTAAATTTGCGAATATATCAATTAAAATCGCACATATGATGACTAAGATAAAATTACGTTTATGAGATTTATTATTAACAATAAGATACAAAGCACAAATTTTCGTTCGAATTATTTAAGCCACTCGCTTCTTGCTGCGTGCCCTTTGCAATCATGACATGCGATGGGGTCGTCGATTGTAATCTTCCGCGAAGTTCGCCGAAGTTCTACCATGCATGTGTGCACGTATACTTCGATCGTGCCAGCATTGCACCTGGCGATGCGCGGAATTGAAACGACACGATAATCCAGAGGCCGGAAACAATAGTTCGCGACGACTTTCGTGGCGACCACCTGGATCTATAGGTCTCGTAATGCTCCGGATATTAAGCGCGGTGAACAAAACGGACGGAAGTAATTATTGCTTTTAAAACTCACCCCGGAAGCGACGAAACAAGGGAGGGGAAGACGAGGCGCTTCCTGATTTTGTACTGTGATTCGGTTAAATCATTGCGCGTGAAAAGTCGCGTACGTATCGCAATCGACCGTGACGTGACGGTTGTCTATTTCTCATATTTTTTTAAACAGAGGTAGAGATTTTTAATTACTTTAATGAAATTATGATTTTTTTTAACATTATACTGGTGTATTGGATATAAATTTTTTAAAAATATTTTTTTATATGTCTCATACAAATTAGAATTTGAAATTATCTTTTTCGTATCTTTTTATACATATATATTTTTTAACTCAATTATGACACACATATAAATTATTTTTTTAATTCTTTGTGAGCTATTGTGAGCAAGAAAAGAAATATTTCTTATCTCAATGTAATGAAAAATGTAAGAAAATGGATTTTTGTGGAATTTTATGTTCCAGATCGTATTAGCGAAGGTTTAGAATTTTAGCTTTCTTTTATTATAACGTGAATGGTACTTGAAAAACTATTTATGTCACTGTAGTTAATTTATTTGCGAATTAGGAATGTGCTCATGAATTTTAATTTTGCACCGAAAAAATCTAATTTTGAGATATAATGCGCGCACACAACAATAACGAATGCCGGTGAGAATACGCGGCCGCAAGAGAAACAGGCTTAACGGTTTCCGCGAAGAACTCTTCAATTAAGAAGATCCCCGGCATTATCGCGACCATGGCAGCTACGTGCGCCTCGAGGAACTCTCGGTTGTGGTTTAACGACCGTGGTCGTGCTGGTGCCTTCCGTATACGTCGCCGCGTCGGTGTGGCAAAACGTATACAAGGAGAGCCGCAGAAATCTCCGCGCCAATAACTTTTTATCGCGAGCGACTCTTGCGCAAGAAATATGAATTGTTAATAGAAGGTAAAAGCAATTTTATGTACTCTACATAAAGGCGTGTCGATATATTCTAAGGAGCGGCTCTCTCCGTTATACGTCGCCGGCGCCCCGCTATGTAAATCGCGCCGCGCGCCGGAGAGAACCACCCCTGCCACAACCACCCGCATACATTAGTTTTTATCTGTTTTACTTTTTTATTTGAAGATAATTTTCATAAAATGCTTCTTACTCGCTCGAGCTCCTCTCTTCCGCCGCCCTCTCGAACTTCCTTTCCCTTGGCGGGACTCTCTCCGTGAAATCTGATTCTGCTTGATAACTCCGTCACTTTTGCTGTGAGCCTCGGATTTTCTCTTTTTTTTTTTTTTGTTACTTTTTTTCGAATATTTGAATTCTTATACCGTGGTCACTCGAGAAGTATTAGGAAGATATTTTATTTTCGCTGCTCGCATTGAAGAGGAAGTATACCTATATTGTCTGTTTTAACTGATTAAATTATAATATCATTAAACTTCCTTATTTCTTTCTAATTAATTACAGATCTTCTATTTAGCATGAATTATTTAAAAATATAAAGTGCAGTTTCTTGAATTGATTATAATATTTTATTGATTGTATGAATATAGAATGCAATTTAGGTTTGAAATTGAATTTGTTACGATTATGAGCTGCTTTTGTTATAGGTCTAGATTAACCGATAGTTAGTATTTCGAAACTATAACCCATCAGGTGCGATGTTTCAATTTCTGGTAGTTACAAGACCACATACTCAAAAGTTAGTAGGTTTGCGTAATAACTCTATGGAACTATCTTGTATAATATATTCATACGTAGGTCGTGCGCGATCGAACGCTATGAAAGTACAAAGTTCGAAAATTACTCGCGTTAATTGGGTTTAGACTGCAGAAATTGATCTAATGAATCAACAGTTATCTTGTCTCTTACTTGACAAGATAAAAAAACCTTAATATCTCCCGTTTGAGATTATAAGCGAGCAATTATTTATTTATTAATTTTTTACTTTACTTTTTATGTTGATATTACTTTCCAAATTTTCATCGTCCCTTTCAAGGGATTGTAACGAATAAAAAAATTAGATTAAATCTTCGTAGAACATTTTACATCGAATTCCTTTCATATTCTGTTTGTTTCTATCATTGATATATCAGATCTCTGCGGAATATCTCGCGCATATTTCTCTATTTCTCATATTTCTCTTACGTGCTGCTCTTCTATTCGGATCTATTTGCGTCGTGTCCAATCGTTCAGGGTGACGCATATAGGGATGATCGTGGCCGCGGAAGCCCACCTCTTCGAGGTCGCGTGGTATATTGCGAGGCCAATGAAAAATTTAATAGAACCCGCCGGATGATCGATGTAAGATAGTCGGTGGAGAATAGCGAAGATTATAAGGGGGGTTGGGCCGCTGCCGCGGCGAACAACCGCTATTCCGAGATGAGTGATCGACCCCCGGAGACACGGAGTCTGATCTCGTCGTCGCGCCACCCCATATACCGGAGACTCGTCACTCGCCTTATCTCTCGACGGGCCTGTCGCCCGATATAACGGAACGTCGAGTCCTTACGTTAAGCCGTTATAGGATGACGTGCCTGAAGAGTGACCACGTCGGCGTCGTAGTCCATGCCGCGCGATTACATGACTTTGGCGTGGTGTCGATGATTGCGTTGCTATATGTTAGACAGGCTATGGTTGCAGAAATCACGACTTTAACTTAATTTAATTCCAGATTATTTAATCAAGTTAAGCATGCACTCCACTTTTCTTAATTAAAGCACTACATTTTAAAACATTTTACGATTGATAACGAAATTTTAATTTAAAAAAATAAGGCCCATATTTATAGTTGCGTTTTCGTTGATGAACTTAATTAAAATTTGGGGATACGGTACAGTTTAATAAAATTTTAAAAGTTAATATATTTGTAATCATTACTTAGGGCCGATTGTTCCAACCTATTGGTAAACTACGTAATAGTTAAATCATATATATGTCTTTGTTTATCCATTACATTAGACAAAGATGGACATATGATTTAACTATTAGTTAGCTGACCAACAAGTTGGAACAATCGGCCCTTATACATACAATTGCAACTGCACCGGCGAAAACCGCAGTGTGTATTATTCTTCAAGATGCTAGTATAAGTACTAGAAATAACGCAGTCCATTCCGTGTGAAAAAGTAAGACTTATCAAATTGTGTTATTAATCAATTCCTATAATTCGTAACAAGAAACAATTCGTAAACGATGACTCTTTAATGAAGCGCATATTTTGCACGATAGATGATAGGAATCATAACTTATTTCTATTTAATTTATGGATGATATGTACAATTATTTCGATAAAGTTTAATTTCGAACATTTCATGCTTTTTTGATTAAAAAAAGACTAAATGTAGTTTGTCTATTGTCATTTCCAGATCGAGAGTGCGTGGTACCTAACACATGAATCGCCGGTTCAAGTAACGGAAAATCGTGTCGTTCGTTTATTAATATTTCGCGTACGGGAGTGCCTTGGAAAGTATCGCGCGATCGTTGTATTCTAATGATACACATGTGATAGTAATTAATTTCGCGAGTGAGTATTGTGTGAGTGCAATGAAGAAAAAGGAGAAGGAGGCCTGGGAGGCATCGGGCGATGGCGGAGGAACTACTGGGTGAGTAAATTATTTTTTATTTTATTTCTCATTTGCAGAAACTTTTTCAACAACAAGAAATACACAAATAGTTTTTAAAATCAGAAATTATAACTAAAAGTACTGAAACTGAAAAGTTTTAGTACTGAATTTCATCATCTATAATAGTTACATAAACAAAATACCATTGTAATATTGCATTATAACGTGTAAAAAATAATTGTCTCTTTTGCTGTTTTTTCGGAGAAAAATCTTGTTTTTGTCGAAAAAGATTTCTCTTTATCGCAAAGTTAAGTACCTTGTGCATGTAGAATATATGCAGACATCGTCACGTTATCTTCTCGCGTGGAGGGAGTTTGACAACCTGAAGGTTTTCAACTCGTTCTGTCATCTGCGATGATTACGTACGCATGGCAGCTCGCGCGTGTGTACGTGTATACGCGGATTCGTTTGAGGGGTTCTACTGCCGAAGAATCGCGCTGTCGTTGGTGAATTCACCTCTCGCGCCAAAGGGAATAGCGTCGGCTGTGTCGACCACGTGAAACGTCGGGATTTCGGTGGAAATGCTGCGCGACACGGTGTGTCTTTCGCGCGCGAGGACACCCTTCTCGCGCTCGCTCTCTGTAGCACCCTCAAAAGAATCACTGGCGTATGCACACGGCTCTCCGGCTCGGTCCCGAAGTTAACTTTATTAAACCGCGCGACCGCGCATAAGCCGGAATTATGAAATAATCACCAGCGTTGTCATTATCGTCGGTGGTTTGCCGTTTAAGAGGGGTTCGTGAAGTTATTTATGCATCGTCGGTTCACGCGCGCATTCCTGCGCTCGTTCGAGCGATTGCACATGCGAGCTTGTAAAAACGCGCTTAAGAACCCGATTAAGCAATATTTCGATGAAAGTTGTCAATCGTTTCTAATCAGAGAAATAACATTCTCATTTTCTTCCGGATGTCTCTTGTATAGGCAAATTACTTTATAAAGAAATCAACAAAACAAAGTAGTTATTATTAGACTATTCTCTCGTGAACATTATCCTTAAGATAATAAATCAGATACCAGCTAAATATAATAGGTAATGTTTTTGATTTTAGCTTTGTACATTAAAAAATATTAATAAATTTTTATATCGTTACGTAATATATATTGCACATACCCGTTTTTTGTATATTAAGTATAAAAGACATAATACCTACTGAGATAAAAATTTATGAAAAATTTTATGTTATATATAATTTAATTTTGCTATAATTTTTTTTATTAGCGGATAATTTTTCTCCTGTTACTTAAAAGCCTTTCATTGTAAACACGTTAATAGCAAACTTTTGAGAGATCCGATTCCACGAGTTAAATACATCGTCGTTTAATTCTCGTTCGATCAGTTCCTTCACATTCACGATTATGTCGCGTATTCGGGAAGGAAAAGAAGAAAATGAAAGTTAAAGGGATTCGGACGCACGTAACGCGCCAATAGTCCTATTCTAAATGGTGCTTGTGGAGCCAGCTACCACGGCCGTTAATCTCGTTTCCCGCGAAGAGTATCGAAAAAGAGAGAGGTAGAGAGAGAGGGAGTTTCGGATTCGAGTCAGGGGTAGACCGCACAAGAATCGCGGCGGTAACTTAGGTATCAGAATGTTCGCGGTTGGTCACCCTCGAGACTGGAATCAGAGAGCGATCTAGAGCAAACGGGGGTGACAAAAGTGTCTATACATGTATACGTATGTATGTATGTGACGCAATCGTATATGAGAGGGCGAGCAAGACGGGTTTGCGTGACGAGAGAAAGAGAAAGTGAGAGAAAGAATAACGATCGTGGAAGGGATGAAAAGTAGGGGTGGAAAGAAGAGAGAGAAAGAGAGAGGCACGGGGAAGACGGGAGGGAGGAAGGGCGAAAAGGGGTGAGAGAGGACCCGGGGAGCGAATGTGGCGCGAGATTTACCCTAAAGCCCCGGGCAACCGCAACCCCCGAGCGATTTCGATTATCGATAGCACTCGTTTTAAAACACCCAGTGTCGATTTGCCGCTCGTCCCGCTGGTACGCTGGGTGGTTGGTGGTCGCCCACCCCCGCGCGGCGCGCGTTCCGGACCCTCCTGTGTGCTGTGCGGTTCTTTTTATTCCCGCTCGTTGACGGACGCGACGATTGTCACGTTGGGAATTTGTGGTCCCCGCAGATGCCATTCGAGATTCGTCCGATTGGATGGGCAACTGTAGACACCTGCCATGCTTCTTTCGCGACGTTCACCTCGGCGTGCACGGCCGCTTGATTATTCGGCCGATAATATTCTACATGGCGAGATAAATCGTGCCAACGAAATTACGCGATTTCCAAAAAATTGGGAGGAATGTTATAGGAGGATGAAACTTTTTAGATCAATACTAATTGGATCAATTATTGTAATAAAAGTTTATTTATTTATGCATTAAAAAGAGGCATTTTTTCAATTTATCGATTCTTATAAAAATATATCTTTCTTATTCTTATCTACATACTTTTGTGATTAGAATGAAGGCAATGAAACTTGAGAGCAATGAAACAATGAGAGGCAATGAGAATAATAGTTTATTAATATATTAATTTTTTTATATTTTAATTATTTTATTAATATGTTAGATAATGTAGATATTAAAATAATTTTGAAGCAAATTTGAATATCTAAATCGAATTTAGTAAAACCGCATTTGATATAGCGGAAGAAATTTGATTGGGATGAATTCGTTGCTCATTAGCAGGAACTTTGCGGAGCAACCGTATCGTTTCTCATGCGTGAACTCCTCGCATGTGCTTTACACATGTTAGTCGAATCTCGACCCCCCTCGTATTGAATGAATGCTAGTCCACCCTCTGACAAAATCAGGCTAGCGAAGTCAGGTAACCGGCATAATCACGCAACGTGATTTTTGACCATCTGGCTGGACGAGTTGCATCGTGATTTTACACCTGCTCGTCGCCCGTTCCGAAAACGTTAACTCTATTGTCGCGTGAACGAACGTCGATGTTTCCGGAAATACCGGGCAAAAAGTTATCCTCGATCGTTCGTCGGTCCTTTTGTTTCCCGATGCACTCGCTCCGATATCGATCGCGTGGGAACGCTAATGAAGAAGTTATCGTACGAAATGCGTCACGCTCGAAATTAGGGAGACCGCGTTGTCCCCCGCGCGTTGCGACTTCACAATGCACACGCGGTCACCCTATGTGCATTAATACGTTCGAATTGCTAGTATGTCATTATACGATTGATACGCACAACAAAAGAACAGAAAAATTATCGTTTGATCGTGATGTACGCGTTATCGCGTGCGAATCAAAATATTCTCTGCGCAAGATAGAATTCGATTTACAGAAATAAATTCGAAAATTCACATAAGGTAAATTATAAATATTCTTATATGTGAGTTTTGCAACTTTATATATAGATAAGAATTATTATAAACTTTTTATAATGGATCTCAAGTGTGAAAATAAATTGACAGCATTTATGCTATATTATAACAATTAAAGAATTATAATTACTTATTAAAATAACTATATCGAATAGTATTCGATCGGGGTGAAAGCAACAATTTCTATATCTTCGTGTACGCCAGCTTTGAGCGTTATTTGTCGAGGTATTTTTTTTTATTTTCTCCCTACGGTGAAACTTCTTTCTACGATCGCGATGACAAACGACGCGGGGACGTACGAAAGAGTCCGTGAGAGGTTTGGGAGACACACAGGGGCAACTTTCGTCCATCGTAAGTTGAAATTTCAGCGGCCGGAAATTCCGCGACATTATTCGTCTCGGAGATCTCGGAGTGCTGCTCCGGCATTGTGCGTCGCGGGAGGAAATGATGCAGGTTAAATGTACCGAGCGGTAGATAATAAACAACAATAATACACACTCGAGATAAATAACGCGCGACAGATATCGCGCGCAGAAAACATAAAATATTTGTCCCCGGGAGTCGCGCCGGGTCATCCGTCATTCCTGGTGAAATCGATAAAGCAGCTAAAGGATATTTATCGTGTTGAGAACGCTGTAAAGCTTTCTCCCCTTATAGTTTCTAGCTTGATACAAAAGTATATCTGGATCTATGGCATGCCTATCGTGCGGTGCCTATCATGTTTTGAGCATCGATTGCAGTACACAGTAATCCTTTTTATGCGGATTTTGTCATGTCATGACAGTCTTTTTACGTTTAATATTTAACAGTTTGTTTTATTATTTTTACAACAGCCGTTGTATCTTATAATTAATTCGTGAATGTCGATATGAAAATAAGTCTGACTATAATACTAATGACCTAATGACATATTTCTCCGTTATGCTTATTGGCGTTACATTATATGTATATGAAAATGAGACATATGAAAAATTAGCGTCAGAAATAAGTTTATTGATTTGGATCTTTAAAGACAAGACGTTCCTTCATCTATTTAATTTACAATCACAGGTGTTTTGCAGTAGTATGTCATTTCTTTACGTAATTTGTTTTCCTCGACTAACTAACGCGCAAAACTTGGATATATCCTTATCAGGTTAATGTTATGCGACACGCAAGAATAATCTGCGAAAGCGAACGATTAAATAAATGCTGTTAGTTTGCTATTCGCTGTTGTAAAAGTCTCTAAAAGTCTTTTAAAACCTTTTCTGATGATATATAGCGTGTGCGCTTTCGCGACCTTTTTATGTAATAGACACAGCAAGCCGAACAGTTAGTTGGCCAAGGAAAAGCAGGTAGATAATTCCTGGAGTAGAACCGAGCGTTGTAAAAAATGACATATAACAGTATAATTACATGAATATTAATGCTTTTGCGTGATTGAAACTGCTGGAGTGCATGATTTCTCGATTCCACCGTATGTCGTGACCGGGTAAACTCTCTCGATGTCGTAACATCGACCTGAAAGTATGCAGTCTCATCAATAGATATTTATCAAATGGTCAATGATAACTATACATGTTACCGTGATTGATGAGCTGACGCGTACTTTTTTGACGTAACTTTAAGACTTGCTGCCGAAATAATGAAGAAATACGACAATATTAGTAGGCATATGTATATAATTAAGCTACTTTTAACATGTATTTAATTATTGTCTTTAATGTCTTTCTTTTACGAAGAAAGTTAAATATGTGAAAAGTGTACAAAGAAATTATTATTCGAAGAAATATGTTGATCTGTAGATTAGATATACTAGAGACGTAACAGCTTTAGCTTTTTCCATAACAAAGACTTTTGTTTACTCTCTTAGCCTTTGAACTATTTAGAATTCGATTTTTCTTTATTCTTTAGAATCAATGCAGATTTTTGTTTGCGATGCGGCAGATTCGAGCGAAAAAGCAGAACGACAGGGAAGACGTTCATCATCGATGAACGACGCGTGTGCGTGCGCGCGCGATTGTGGATGTGCGTGGATGTAGGGGTTCAATTTGTCGCGGTGTAAGCAAATAACGTTCTCCGGAGTTTGCTCGGAGTAGAGCCAACGACGCGACGTCCTTTAATTTAAAGTCCTCCTTCGATATCGGGCGACGTGAGCTACCTACCCCGACTTCAGTTACCGCCGTTGTCGATATCACCGTCGGAGCGTGCTTCATTTTCAACCACCTCGTCGTACTTGCGCGCAGCCTGCGCAAACAGAAGGGGTGGCCTCGTGCAAACAATTATTGTTTGGCACAGGCGCTTATGCACACCAGTATCGACGCAGAGATCTCAATTAGTATGGCACTCACTTAACGCGATCAATCGTCGTCGACAACGCGACTGCGACATCCGGCATCCGGCAGTCAATTAATAGAGTACTCGTTCTTTCGCGGCTTAGAAAGATCGTTCTCTCGACGGCATTTCTTGGCTTCTTTCTTTGACTTTCTTTGAGCAAGACTGATAACTGTGACTAAGTCATAATATTTAACTTTAAAGTTTACAAATGGATACTACAGGCACTTGAATCGTTATAATATATTAGAATAAATAAAATGATTTTATATTAGAAAATTTTCTTAAAAGAAACTTTTCCAGATTTTTTTAATATTTAGAAATTAACAACATTTCATATACTTGGGATAAGTACTTTAAAATATCTTTGTCTGCAAGTACTATATTTCATTGTCTTCAAATATATTTTTAAATGTAAATATACAATTTATAATTATATATTGATAATTGTAGTATCATTTAAAATTGTATTTCAGTCTTTTCTGAATTCTAGGTACTTCCAGACGTAGAATTTAGATGAGACAAAGAGTATATTTGTTAGAATTTAAATCAACAAAGAAAAATTTTTTGTTTTTACTGGATTGTATTTATTCATATATTAGTCCTCACGAGTTGATTATTGCTTAATTATGTAAAATTAAATGAAAATTTATCAAGACTATTTTATTGTAAAAAATTTAAAATACGTTAGGTTGCGACGATCGAGATATTTCTTCCTGTTCGGCACTCTGGTGCTCGCTCGTAGATTAATATCGTTCCGGGTTGGCAGCCGTTTAAAAAACCACCGGGGCGATGTCTTCTGATATCAATAGCGGGAAAATCTTACCCATAAACAAGAAGGCTTAAGCGCGGAATCCTCGAAATGACCAAAGACTGTTCTCACAAAGGGAAGCTCGAGAGACTCGCGTGCGGGGTTGGCTGGTGAAATTCTGGTTGCCCTCGGATGGGGTAAGATTACGCGTGTATGCGAGGATGAGCGATAAAGAGAGAAAGAGAAAAAGAGAATCTTACATTCAAAATAGCTGGGATAAGGCTGAGCTTTCGGATTTGGCAGTCGCGATGGGGCATACGAACGGTCGCGAAAGTCTACGTCGGGGAAAGAGGATCAGGAAGGTGGGGTACAGGTTGTAACATGCAAATTTGAACCTTAAAGGTTTTATGTCGGCGATATCTCGGAATCATCTTCCCTTCTCCCTCACGTCGGCGGCGCGAGGGAAGATTTCGCCCCGATCTTATCTAAGAACAAAATTGTCTCACGTGTTGAAAAGAAATAGACATTCTCTCATTGTCCTCCTTTAGGATATGAAGGCATTGTGAATGGAATCGTGTTGGTCTTTCACCACGTGAATTTCGATTTCCGGATCAATAGTGATTCGTGGTCAGCAATTTCCTAATAATGCATGATTTGAACATCTATTGAGAAGTCTTTATTTTAATTTGATACAAAATGTTGTATATGTAAAGTGTTTATAATAAGCATCCGGTAATGTTACAGAGAAATTTTCTTTTCGTTAAAAATTAACTACATAATCGCAGGAGTTTTGTATGCTTTTTTTTTTACTTTTGTTGACTGAATACGAACTTCTATCATTTATGATCACTGCAATAAGGCAATTATAGTATGATACGTTATCGATATCCGAAATTTCGTGCATTATATATGCATACGCAATTTTCATTCTTTTCCTGGCTAATTATTGTTTTACCAATGACCGTTTTTGGATCGAATGATAATCTCCCCGGAAAAAAATTTATTATGCGTGCAGAACGAAACGCGAATGGCTTATACAGCGTGTCGCGCACCGCGCAATCAGATACAAAATTGCAAACGATTTTAATACGGCGCCTCCATAATTCACGGGTACGGTCGAGCCGCGTATTTTTATTGCGCGTGCGGCGATCGAGATTGTTATCTAAATTGAATCGGATACCGGAGTTCTGGCATGCCGCTTCTATAAACACTGGCGTAAACCAGACATGCCGCGATTTTTTTAAGCTGTTTTCTATGAAAATCACTGAAAACTCGCGATATAATGATCGAAACTGCTAGCGTAAATAATTGGTAACCGATTGCAGACACCGGAATAAAAAGGCTTGAAAAAATTTTGTTTGCCGTATTTTGTATCTTGTAAGTAGATTATATACAAACTATTGAATTGTAGTTTTTTAGATGATTAAATGGAAGTAAATTGTAATTTTCGATTAGATTGTATTCTTATATATATATTATTCGTCAAATTTCTTTTCTTCTTATATTCTATATAATTCTTTCACATCTGCTATTTAATTGTAATTACTGTAACTATCATCATACTGAATATTTTCAAATAATTGGGATGTCCTCCGTACACAAAGAGAAAATTGATAAGATACTTCATACGGTGCACCAAGTCTCTCGCATGATTACGCTTGGGCGCATTTGGCACTTTCAAAGTTGTACGAATTGCAGATCAATCATGCAGATATTAATATCGCGGACCACATTGGCCGCACATTCGGTAGTCATGGTGCATTCCGGCCATTCATCATAGCGCCGTAGTAGGTTACGGTACACCGAGGGCGTGTGATTAGAATCAGTTACCCTTTACTTGCGCGCGCGTTGCCACTGTCCCCGTGGTGGCAGCGGGTAACCCTTGATATCCCGGGCAAGGATATCCCCTCGGGTACCATCTGCCAAGAGCCGCTCCTTCTATCTCTATAGTGTCGCCCGCTCCGATGGGAGAGGCTGCACGGTGGTCCTCTCTCGAAAAATTAATAAGCCACGATCTCTCACGGCTGCGTCATTAAGGCGAGCTTGACTTTTCGCTCGAGTAGTGCCTGATAGTTGCGCGATTATAGCGGTTCTTGATGAATTAATCCCAAGACGAAGTGACGTTATTTTTATTATTTATATAGTTAATTAAATTAATATCTTAATATTACTGCTCGCTAAAGTCCGTTTAACATTGCCAAAAATTTTTGAGGTTTTACGTAATATATTTTTGTTACTCTTATTTTCTTAATTACTACAGGTAGTCAGTTATTTTAATTTTCGGATGTATTAGTTTTTATTTTATAATGGATAAATTTCGTTTCGTTGGTACGAATTTAACTTAGAGTTACTATAATACAATATAGATACAATTTAGAAACTTTATGCAAGTGGATTATCAAGAGGTTTATAATCTATTAAATAAAAAATGGATACAATTACTAAATTTTAAAGAGATGATAGACCTCGTTATACGCGTTTCTTTGTTATACGCGAGGCAGATAAAAAATCCATTGCCTTAAAAGTATCTTAATTCACTTTAATAACGGAAGTGATAATGGTACATAACATAGTATCTCGGCACTTGTAGGCCTTGATCGGCACTGATAACGTCACTTACGTTACTCCAATTACGTGCTCCCGTATAATGACTTACACACGATATGCTCTTGTGAGAGAATGTAAAGCACGGTCCGAAATTACGTGAACTTCGGCGACGCGTACTCGCGCACAATTTACAGCAACCCTCCAAGTTATATTACGTGGCCATTTTGGTCACGACGTCGTAAAATCTATTATTTAAGCGGCTACCGAGCTGGGGCCAAGAAGATTGCATCTAAAAGCGGTAGACTACGAACGAAGTACGCCTACGTCTGTATATGTGCGTTCACTTTTACTTTGTGCGCCAATATGCGAGATAAAAAAAAGAACGAAAAAAAAGACAACGAGAGCGAACGGACTGCTAGAACTTTGAGACATTTTTCTCGCGGAATAGTGATGGTAATGACTGCGTTGACGAAGTTTGTCGTAAAATTTGGAAAAATTGCATTAATCTTTTCTGTTCTGCGAGGTGCATAATACGCGTAGGTATTTCGGACAAGAATATGAACATATACAGGAATTAGAACAATTAAAACATTTTTTATTTATATATAACAGAGATGGCTATCTCTCTTCGATAAGTTTTTACATAAACTTAGCAAAGATATAATCAAGGTTTATTTTTAAAATACACAATGTTTATCATAATTGAAAAAAGAATAAGAAACATGGGGAAAATATTCGTAATAATTATTGATGCGAATAATCGTGTCAGCCTGATGGCGCAGTTTGATTTGTGGGTGAAAGGGCACGAAGGAGAAGGTACTGTCTCCCTTTTGTACGCATCCGATGCGTCACTTTGCAGAAAACAGTCTTTTGTTCCTTATTTATTGCGACATGAATAAAACACGGAGGAGGAGCGGCGGCCAGCGGCGGTATTAAATGCGGTATAATTTTCAAATTTTAGGAAATAAATAACGGGTAAACGATACGCAGACACGCGTGGGGCGTTTCGCCCTCTTCGCTCTGCCTCCGATCTCTCTCCTTCTCTTCGTCTCCCCTGAGCATACATAAATCGTCGGGTACATGTGGGTTTAGATTCCACGAGGAGCGATGAGAGGGACTCCTTTAAAAAGGTATTGAATCATAGCCGCGCGTATCTAATATGTTATCCAAGTGGCACAGGAAGGTTATAACGGATTTGGAGTACCAACAATTAATTTTAAGCGAATGAGAGATAAGACTGTCATATATATAACAGAATCTCTCTAGATTTAGATTATAAACTCTAGATTTAGAAAGAATTTTTAAAATATGTAGACCCCTAAGTTAATTTATAATTTATTTTTGAGATACTCCTCCCGTAAATATTACTACCAAAAATAAAGATCTAGGAATTTTTTAGGAGTCTTAGATGATATTATTTGTAATAGTTGAAGAGACAGAAAGGGAGAGAGAAATCACAGAAAATCTAAAACAGAAGATAATCTAACATAATAAGAAGAATGAGAATAACGATAAAACTCATACAATGTTTGATAAAAATCTTCAATTAAAACTATCCTGCACTCTTCTAAAATGAGATTTAGGAAAGAAGATAACGAGCAGGTTTTGAAACAGCGATTTGACGATTACACGCGAGCGGAACGACGCTCATATCGTTACGCGGTTTCTCACCGCGTTTCTTTAATTGCCGGCATTAATCACGCGTAAGTACCGAGCATCTTGCAACGGTGCTAATGTTTGGCCGGTGAGCGTTTCCTCGTGCGATTTTAGTCTAACCCTTTGACGCCAAGGGCGCGAGGGCGATGGGAAATGGGCCCACGGACAGCCCATCGCGTCGCGCGATTTCCGCGCTTACGCCACTGGGAATTAACCCCGAGGAGCAGTAACCGCCATCCGCGGCCGCAATTAGTGCGATACTGCATGGAGTGGTTACGAAGGGTCCCACCAAACCCCGTTTTGATCGTCGTGACTAACGAACGGTTAACCGTCCTTAAGTGGCGCCCGAGCGATGCGTACGTTACTATCGAAATTGCGCTAATATCTATGTTAATATCGATCGGCGACTATTGACAATAACCCGGCTAGAATGCGGTTTCCTCGCGAGGAGTCTCGTCGGCAATTTGCTCGTGCAGTAATATCAATTCTGAACGTAATAGTAGCGTAATCTCGTAATTTCGGTCCACTGTGTCGACGGATGCCATAAAAGGTGCATTTACTACGGTGAACATAGCTTGAAAAATTTCTAGTCGATGAATGATATTATGAGGACAAAAGGAGAAAGTATAATATTGCGAGAAAATGTATAAAATTTTTAAATAGGATAAATGTTTTATTAAAATATTTTCCACCCTTTAAAGCAACATATGATTACTAAGTTTATATTATACTGCAATGTTCAGATATTAATTCACAATAATAATTTAACATTTTTAATTAGAAATTTAAAAATTAATCTGAAATTAGTATATTAAAATATCCACTCTGAACAAAAAGTAATAGCTAAAAACAAGAAGAATATATTTAAAATAAATATGAAATTAAAACAAATCATTAATTTACTTATTATAGGTTTAATTATTATAATATTGTTTAGATAATTATTTAAATGGAAGCAACTAACGGCTTTCTTTGTGTAAAATTATCATTACGCTATTAATGCTATTAATTTCTAAACTCGTTTTGTCCCAAGTCAAGTTTAATTTCTGCAAAAATTGTCTGAATCAATTTCCTTTAGCGCTTAAAAGACTAGGTACTTGATTTATTTCGAGGAGTGATAAAGCGTAAAAATTCAGATTTTCGCGCAGCGCTCGTGAAATTTGCCTCGTTACCAGGTATTAATCCGGCCGATTAACGAGCGACGCGATGTTGTTATTTTAACATTGGGCTTCGTGGTCGGTCGGCCTCGTTGTCGGGAGAGAGCCGTGCATTAGTTCGTCTCGTGCAACATTAAATACGGCGCGAGCGTTTTACAGCGGGCGCGTACACGGCCATCTTGGTTATTGATTGCACCCTAGTTACAGGCACACGGACGACGACGAAGCCGGCTGTCTCGTTTGCTTTGGTTGCTCGTTACTTTCTATGCGGCCACGCATTAGCTCTCGCCAAGTCGACACGCAGTCCCCGATATATGCGTGCGCGAGAAAGAGAGAACGCTCATCGCGAAATTACCTTCTCTCGGACGCGAGAGGAGTGCTTTCAAGTGGAAACAAAATGTACAAATAATCGATTTTCGATTTAAAAACACTCTGCGACATGCAAAGCAAAAGATACAAGGAATATATATATATGTATATATATGTATATATATATATATATATATATACATATATATATAACTCTCGGATTACATATCACTTTGTAACGGAAGGATAAAGTCAAGTTCCCCGCACGACTTTCTTATATTATTACATATAAATCTTTTATATAGGAAAACATTCAAATATTTGAGTAATATTTAATATTGCTAATTCTTAACATTGCTTCTCTTTTTGGATAGTGACTTTCTTATAATTAATAAACCAAGAATTACACACACACACACGTTGCATAAAAATATTTTCAATAAGGAAATATTAATGATTTTAAGTTTAACATTTTATATATTAATTTTCTTTTACAAACGATTACTTCGTACATATTGTAATTTATAGTATAAATAAAGTATGGTATCACAGTAATAAATTATGTAATATGAGCATGTACGTTAAGGTGAATGTCGAAATTTTCTCTACGTTGGTCAGAACGTATGAAATTTTCTCCGCGTCGAACATAGAACGCGTTCGGTCGGGTCCCCGCAGGCTGCTGGATTAAATATTTAAGCACTTTCCATTAGCGTACCGGTTTATACTTATCAGGGATAAAGTCAAAGGGGTCTTCCGCAAAGTCACGCCTCGAACAGGGAATAAAGGGTAGCTGCTATGTTCCGAGTCTTTTGTTCAAGCTTCCGAATGCCAAATTGAGCAATAACACGTAAATAAATGGCGCACTTTGAAAATATAATCGATTTAATTGAGCGTATCGCGTTAATTTTATTCAATTCCGAAAAAGGATTGTATATATCTTTGTGTATGTGCGCGTATTTTGTTTCTAATATATTATTATAAAAATTAGTAAAAATTTCGTTTCGTTTACAATATAAATTCATATATTCACAAAATCTAGAATGTTAATTATTTTACGACTTGTAACAATATATTCAATTCGTTATATATGTAGCAAAAGTGAAAGACATATAATTTCTCGCAGGTAAAAATGTTTAAAAAACGAGTTCTCAATTATATATAAAGTAATGTCAAATTGAGCCTTTTAATTCGACGATTCTCTATTTAAAAACCGGGTATACAACAATATTCTGTTTTGTGATTCTTTAGTCGATTTCGTCTACCATTACTATCGTTAAATTATAAATTGAACGTATAGAGGCGCGCACTTTAATAGAAATTTAGAGAGCTGTGATTTGTATTTTGTAATTCTTGTACGCGAATAATACCTATATCTTTTTTATTGATTGTCTATAAAGGTGAAGTTCTCTTCGCTCATATTATTACAGAATATTCGTGTATCATCAGTACGTACACTTAATCACATGCATCAGCTCTTGGTATCACGAAATCACAAAGTCTTTGCAGTAGCCGTTATCCACGTCCAGAATTATTATGCATTCGATAAAAATTCCATAATTTTACGGTGGAAAGCTTCGCGGTTGTCTGGCCGTTAAGCAAACGCTTACCTCGCGGTGCTTGATTTAGCTTTGAAAGCGATTCGACGTGAGACATCAATAATATGGTATGTCAAAAATTGACCTGTCCATAACCCAACGAGGAGGAGGTGGAGGAGGAGAGGGAGGAGGGGGAGGAGGAGGAAGGAGTTCCGCATGATTTAAACCGTTTTCCCCGTTAGACAATTTATCGCAGATTATTCTCTCGTTATTCAATGGACACCTCGCGAGGTTCACGGCTGCCACGCAGTCCGTCGGGAATTGTGTGTAATAGTTTAATTCATATGTAAATGCTATGGCGAATCGTGGTAGGCAAAGTGGCGGTACCTACGTGCGAAGAGGACACACGCAGGAGAGAGAAAGAGTGAGTGAGAGAGAGAGAGAGAGAGAAAGGGAGGCAACCGCTCGTGCACTTGTGCGAGCGGCCTCATAAATCTGCAATGGGATACTCCACATAATTAGAATTAGCCTTTCTGCTTCACCGAGCCACCGCCACGTCGCGATAGATCATCCACGTGCATTTTCCACTTTACGGGGCTCTAAACGGAAGTCTGTCCATTCACGTTTTGCGGAGTATATCGCGTATTAATCCGTTAATTAATTACAGCTGTTGGCGAGAAGAATGGCAGAGTTACATTTTCTGAAACGTTTCGATGTCTTTTATCTCGGCGTGGGAGATATCGCGCTGATTGTGAGAACGAGATAGTGCGGGATTGTGAAATCGAAACGTATATTAAAATACATTGTTGTACCTGACAATGAGAATTACGATTTTTTCTCGACACTCGCGAATATTTTTTAAAAATATCATAGGCGTTAAAAATTCTATTAAACATCGTACTAATGGACTTAAACAGTTACTATTCCTGATTAGAGGGCGATCAGCACTTTTACTTAATTACTAAACGAACTATAGATGTAAAAAACGTACAGACGTATTGGCGGACTGAATTACTAGGCGAGAACCGGCGATTCGACGAACATCGATGCCACCCGTACGCTTTTAATTGAAACAAATAGAGTGATCAGCGAATGCTAGCACGACAGAACGAAAGCGGAGGGGTTGTAGGGCATCGCGAGCGGAGTGAGAGTGGCGATAGAGGGTAGAGCGAGAGCGCGCGAGGGGTTGCCGGGTATACCCTTTCGTGGGATTATTCGGCCGGGTAATGTATGGCAAACATAAATCACAGAGCGCAGGACTGTCGCTTGAACCTACACGAAACTCTCTGTCGGAGATGATCCACTCGCTGCGCGCCACGGTTAGACTAATTGGTGGGCAGAACCGCCCCACACGCTGCGGCTTCGAGGGGGTGGAAGATGGTCGACCCTGTCGTCCGAAGTCGCGCAAAACGCGAGTAAAACGACGGTCGGCGACCAGTTGACACGCGAGAAGAAACCTTAGATTGACTTATTCGAGGTGAAGGAAACTAATTGCACGCGATATGATAGCATAAATTAGAAAGTACTCTATATGTGCGCGCTTTGTGCCACGTACTGTAATGTAGTTGAAAAGGGTTAAAAAATGTTACAGTGATAATGGCACTTTAAAATATGATTAATCTCAGTCATATGAAACGAACTATACGGTACAGAGAGATATAGATACTCGACTGTCAAGATTGCTGAGTCAGAATTACTTAAATGTCTTGCCAGTGTAACTCAGCATATAACGCCTTTCGTTACGCCTTTCATACCCATGCAAAGGCTTTCGCTGTCGGTTTATCATTCTCGCGTTTTCACAAACGTTCTGTTTGTAATCCGCGACAGTGGTCTAGTCGTAGTAGTCCATCGCGGAACCATGCGTCGTTACGCTAAGTTCTAATGATGGTAGCGATCGGCAGAGCACAGGCACGGGCGAGCGGGAGAATATTGTTAACAAGAGTATCGGTGAATCGGCAGTACGTTGAGTTCGATGTCATAGGAACCAGTTGTTTTGTATTATCGATGCAGAATCTGAAACCGCGGAAGTTACGGGTATCGAGTCGCCCGCGATGCCGCTGGGTTAGGGTTGGGCGAGCGGCCGCGCCGGCGGCTGCGAGGGTTAGCGGAGGGTGAGAGAGAGAGAGAGAGAGAGAGAGAGAGAGAGAGAGAGAGAGAGAGAGAGAGAGAGAGAGAGAGAGAGAGAGAGAGAGAGAGAGAGAGAGAGAGGAAGCCCCAGGCACGTACCAACGCAGAGTCGATGTAACGGGTAGACAGTTGTGCCCGCTGGATACACTCTAGCGAACTCGTACGCGCGAACTCCTCTGTAAGCCTTGTAAGCGATACCGTTGTAGCAGACACGTTACGGGTCTCTGTTGGTACCGGCCGATGGATGCGGCATACTCACGCTGCGCGTGATAAATTACGTTGTTCTGGTTCGTCAGTGATTTTCGAATTTGTTAGTACGTAAAAATTGGCGCAGAAAAATTGATTGTTGGTTGATCATGACAAACGTGATCATTAATTTTCCTCATTTTCTCAGGAATTTAATCGACCTTTTAACTGACGCTATAAGAGTTTAGTATCTTTCTTTTATTTTCGTTTTATCTCAATTATTTGATCGATGTAGAAGCGAACATTTTATCGATTTCTTAATAGATATTTTCTACGATCTTTCAACATTCTCTTATATTTTATGTTAATTGATTGATATATTTTTAATATATTTTTTTACATTTTTATCTTTATTTTACTCACGTAACTTAACGATAAAAGGATTCTATCAATTTCTTATTAAAATTGCATTCCATGACTCCGATGTATTCTCACGTTGTATAATAGTTACTTAGGTATAAATGTACAAACATTCCAAGTCGAGAAAGCATCGTCATCGCCGAAATCCGTCTATCGCGAATAGCTGAATAATGAGATGTTTCTAATCAAGGGAAAGCTTAACGTCTACCATCGTTATAACAAATTCTATGGTAGATAAATCCGCGTCATCGTCCACTCGACTGAGCCGAGACGAATTACTAGGCACGAGCATCGCGGATCAGTCAAGAGCGGCGCATCGTGGAAGCGCCGCTATGGGAATTGCGACGCGTCATGATGTTTAATCGAACGACGATCGTAATAATCGTTAGCGAAGACCGATGCGATATGAACGAAGCTCGACGATGACCCCTTCGCGAGAGAAGAAACGAGCGCCGGAGAACACGGCTCTTCGACTCTGCCGTCTGGTTGCTTCCTGCTTCTCGTTTTATTATCCTCCACGTTAGACACTGTCCCATAGCATCGCGGCAAAGCGTAACGCCGTTAGAGTTTCTAAATGGCTTTGTGCTCGACGGAAACAGTCATTTGCGATAAGGGCTTATCCGCATCTTCGGCAGCGCTGTATTCGAGGGGGAGGAATTTCAGAGAGAAAGAATGCGTGAGGGGGTGAAACATCGAGAACAGCGACCGTGATCGTTAAAGCGCGACGAAAAGAAACAAGGAGAGAAAGTGAGAGGGAACGAAGGGGGTTGGAAAGTCTGAAGAAGACGGTTTGAGAGCGAAAGAAAGGTGAAGGAGGAAGAGCAGGGGAATCTTATGATGCGAAAGAGAAGAACATGCGACATTACAATCAAAGTTACATGTTTTATAAAGCGAGCCAGACGTTCGAGGAAACTCTTGCATCGTCTTAGGAATTTATTTTGATAAGGAATAGAATTCTTCTTAGTTATATAAACAAATATGTGTATTATTGAGTTGTTTAGAATTTAAATCGCTTACATTATTTCTAAAATTGATACACAAGCTTACATTAATATTTCATTGAAATTTATAATACTTGAAAATTAGATATATCTGTAAAATAAATAGCTTACGTTCATTAATATTTCATGGATTAGAACTAGGATGGAAAAGATTAAATACAACGCAATATGATGTAATATATTGCTGATTATTAGTAAGGTTCGTCGACAACCTTTTACGTATTCCAATAAATTATATGATAATAGGCGGAGCATTATCGGCGGAAGTTTAAAATGTTTAAGACCGATGGTTTTTTTACGGATAAGACATTCAAGTGGATCGGCGACCCCGACGGGATTATTATCCAGTTAGTGTTGGGGCTGGTGGCGCACATGGGTTCTAAAATCGCATAAATAACTCAACGGGGATAAACCTCCCGCGTCGAAGGAGAGACTAAGGATAAGGGGAACGAGGTGGCATCGGCAGAGAGCGATCCAGACGGAACGGAAGAGACGTATTAGGGGGGTGTACACCGTTACTCAGGGTTAAAAGATACGAGTTTGGGTAGTGATTTGTCGAGCCGGATGTACGGAAAATTGCGTGTACCGCAAATTTTATGTAATATGTTGATGATAGAACAGTCGATAAAACAATTTGACTCTATCTGAAGATTCGGATATAATATATCAATGGAATGTTTTCTCAACTGGGGTAAAAAATATTTCGGCGCATAGAAATGAGATTTATTTAAAGCGAGAATATGTTTTCAATGTCGCATATGAAATTTTATGTTAAGTTTCATATTTTTCATTTTGTTTCCTCCTCCTTAACATAAATAACGAAAACTGTAGGTTAAATTCACACATGTTACACGTCTTGTTGATATATTGTATTTAATAACTTTGATTATGTTTATCGTGTAATTATATTTATATCTTTTTATCTTAAAATCACTATCTTTCTCATTCTATTAAAATGTCATACATCGTAAGTATAATACTTAAATGCAACAGATTGATGAGAAAAACGACATATCAACAGAAGATTGAGTTTTTCTTTTACAATTTTCATGAATTGCAGTTCAATTTTTTTTTAAGTATAATCTCTTCAAGATTTTCATAAAATATTAGAAATCCGTACTAGAAGAGAATGTCGTTAGCTTAATGGCGCGTAAAATCGATACACGGGAATGCGATTTTACGCATTCGGCGCTAAAACGACGTGGACGTCCGGCGTCCGCCCTCGGCACAAGGGGCAGCGAGAGCCGAGTTAAGGCGCTAGGGAGCAATTCCCTTAAATGCCCTGTCGCCCGCAAAAAGCCACTTCGTCTAAAAAACACCTCGGTCCGTGTGCGTGCCGCGTGTATGTACTCGTCGACACCCGCCACTCAGTCTATTGCGTTTCACGTTCTCTTTCTCTTCGACCTCGGGATTATATTAGTGTTTATGGCGCCGATAAAAGTGCACTATCGACCTTTTTCGTTTTCTCGCTCGCTCCTCCGTTTCACGCCGGTCATTTCCTATCTTCGTCGTGTCTGTCGTAATGTCTGGATTTGACATTCGGCACTATCGGCCGTTTCTTATAGATCTTATAGATTTCTCTCACTCCGTTTCTTTTCGATATTTATTTCTGATTATTTAATTCGCCCTAGATACACGACACAAAAGTTTAAAATGAGCGAAATAGATGAAATTATATTTATGATAGCTACAGAGAGTCAATACCATAAAACGTCAGGATTATTTAAGTTTTAAAGAATAATATACATAAAATTAGATTGTCGTATTCAAGCACCAAAGTATCAATAATCTCGCATCTCGATAACAATCGTCTTAAAAATGACAACACGGTTTTGTCGGAAATAACGTGTTCGATTACTATTTAGGCACACTCAGCGAGGAGAAAAATTTTCCGGTTCATCGCTGTCCTGAAAAGGGATAGGAGAGAATGACGTTCTTTCGACAGAAAGATCCCGAGGATAAGCGCCCAACATCGTCGTCGTCGTTGTCGTCATCGTCACGGCGGACGTCAGCGTGTATATTTGCGGGCGCTTTTTCTGCGCTTATAAAACCCGATTGGATCGCGCGGTAAATTGAACGCTGCCGCGCGATATTTCCAATATTTGAAGCCACGACGGAAATCGCAGTCGCTCCAGGAAATGAAACGTGTGTCTAATTTCCAACGCCCGTTGGTGCCCGTTTCTCGCGTCGCGTCCCCTCGCGTTCTTCGTCCTGCCAGAAGTGACATGGGCACTGCCGAAAGGACGATTTTTATTTTTAGGTCGCACATCCGAAGAAAAACGCGGACACGCGCGCGATTCGAAAGGCCGATTCTCCCGTCTAACGTTTTTTTACCGTTTTCCAGCTGATTGGATTCGTCATTGCTTGAGATTATTAACTTTACAAAGAAACATTGTGTGCAATTTTTCTTGATTCTATTTTACTAAGTTTTTCTGTATCTTTGTCTTAGTCTTTTTTCACAAATGTATCATGTGTTTCGTAATTATATTTATAATTTTTATTATTTATATATAAATATAACGATTTAGAAAGATCAAGGTAATGTTGATGATTAAATTTGCTATTGCTATTTTAAAAATGTTTCCTTTATTGCAAACATTTTATGTATTTTTACAATTGAGAGTGAAATTTAGTTCGTATTTGTCTTATTTTATATTATTTGATTTTGATTTCTTTCTTTCTAATCAAATTCTTAGATGCAAGTAAACTAATATATTGAAAAAAAATTTTTGCTTATTACTAGTATTATTATAGTATTATTAATAACGGAGTCCTCTTCATTGATATCTCTAATAATAATAATATTTTCTAAATCTGAATCAGTGAATAGTCACTGGATATCAGTGTAAAGTATGCCACTGATTCATGAAAAGTAGCATACTTTACACTGATATTCACTGACTATTCACTGATTCAGATTTAGAAATTAAAATATTAAAGTAAATCTACGTTCGCGCACTAAAACGCGATCTCAGTTCGCGATCGATCGCAAGTAGTCGGGTAATCATACGCGCGCGTACACTTTTTCGATCACGTCCCAGTGCAGGGCGGAGAAATTGAAAAAGCTCGTTTTATAAAATACATATATTCGTACGGATATATAATATATGTACGTGATGGCTGCTTTCGAGAAATGAAACGCATGAATGGCGAGTTGCTCTCCCTCTCTCTCTTGCCGCTCTCGCGGCATCATCCCCGGGCTTGCATTTACCAGCGCAATCCGCCGCCGCGCGTTTCTCCTGTTCCACCCCTCGATCACCCCTGCATCCTGCACCCTTGCGGCATTCGCCACCTTTCCTCATCCCTTGGCGGGCAGAGGCGGAGGCAGAGGGTTGCGCTTCTCGCGTTAGGCATGCGAAATGAAAGTACGGCCGCGATCCGCGATATCGCGCACTGCCGAGCGCGCGCGTGCGTGTATCGAAAAAATATGAATAAGCTTTCCAATTTCCGACATTCCGTGACATTTTTCTATTAGGGCGGCTCTGAATAGGGCGCGTCACGGAACGTACAGCGAAATGCCATCTGATATATTTCGATGTGTTCGTGCGTGCGTGCAAGCATGCGAGGATACATATAATACAGATAATTCATATGTTATAAAGCGTGGCAAAAGACGACGTGACTTTGAATGAGATTGGTGGAAGATTTAGAAATACTAATCGCGTCATGAACATATTTCCTTTCAGTTCAATTAACGGGAATGCAAAAGAAGTTTGCTTTCTAATCTTTCTATATAAAGTTTGCGACAAATCCTGTTGTTGATTTCTTTGTGCGACTACTTTTAACCGTTTCAACTCCGATCAGTTTTATACAGATACCGCCGCAGTCGAGTCGGCGAATATTTTTGTTAGTTCTAGTCTCTTCTATTTGGCAGGGTAGAGTCTGCAAATCCGATGTAAATTTGTGATCTACGCCAACACGGCAAATTCGAAAAATAATCCGCGCGCGATGTCATTACGGTGGCTCGCTGCGAGAGCAAACGAAATGTACGGTGACAACGAAATGCTGGCCGAAACGAATTCACGATACGTTTGTGTAAATACGTCGTGGTACTCGCATCTTCGAAGATTAAAAGTCTGCGACGAAGCGAGAGAGACCGATGCACAATTGCGAGCGAGAACGTGTCACATCAAAGTCGAAGATTCTCCCGTTTCAATTCGATGTATTCGGAGTGCACCGTGCTTGCCAACGTTGCAAACGGAGTTTCTCGGTATTGAATCGCGCTCTTTTAGCTTTCGCGTCGGATCTCTTCCAACTTCGTTTGATCATTTGAAAGTGATAATATGAACGTTTATAGAGAGACTGGATTAATATTTACCGCTGAAGGTTTACGTTTATTTTTACATAATAGTAACATATATAATTTTATTTATACTTATAGCTAATACAATTTTTTTTATGTGTTACAGAGAGAAGATGCATCGAGGGTGCATGCATGAAACTGCTGCAATTCTCTGAGCAGCAAAGTTCTAAACGCAATGACGGCCAGGAGAGAAGGGTGAGTTAAGTTTATTAAGATATTAGAGAGTTAAGCAGTGTTTCCCATGATATACGCCGTAAAATCTCGAGCGGAGAAATGAAGATGCGAAATTGGTTCGTTATCAAATAAATCTTTGATATACAATAAGTATATCAAAAAAGTACATATATATTAAATGAGTTTTTTAATATAGGGTCAGAAAAGCATAGATATGCGTTATTAAATCTTTTATCATAATTTTTAAATGTCAAATATGTAATATCCAAATTATAATATATGTATAACAGAAGAGTTATAAAAGCTATTACATATTACGTATATAAATATTATAAAGAGAGTAAAGAAAAATTTCTTTTTTACTCCCCGGGGCCAAATTTGATTCAGTTATAGTAGCCTCCGTTATCGGGATATTATAATAGTCTGAGGGTTAATGCTGAATATATCACTCCGGAAAAATGATCGATGCCGCTTACTCGCGCCCGCGATGGATACGGATCCATTTGGCGCATAATCCGTTGCCGGGGATGAGAAATCGAAGTCGAATACTGCGTACGACGGGACCGAGGGAGCCGCGATCCATCAAGGGGACGTAAGGGGTCTGAGGTGATGTATCCGAGGCCAGGTTGACCTCTGCGCCGGACACTATAAAACCGCCCTTAAACATTGCCGACCTAAAACGGCGCCGGTCCGACCGGTCGCCGAATTACTCGAGTTCGAACCCGAAAGAGCGTATTCGATCGAAGCGTTTACTTCAACGTCAGTCGCGGCCCTTCGCGATAGAGTGGGCCAGTGACTTCGCATTTTTTTTCCTTGCGCGATGACGTTCGCATACGAGAAGAATTTTTGAACTATGAAATCTTTTATAGATTCTGACATTCTTAGAAATTGATAATTTTAGTTATTTATCGTGACACTATTTTATATTATAAATTTCACATTTCGAAATCTGAATATTGAATAATTGTTAAGTTTCTTAAAATCTGAGATTATAGAATTCTGAAATTCATGAATATTCAATTATTTTTTTATTTGAGGAAGGACTTACGCTTTAAAAGTCTATTCTAGCTAAATCTTTAATATTTTCAATTAAAACATTAAAATAATTAACTTAGTATTTTATAATTATTATTTTAATTAATTTATATACGATATATAATATCGTAATTGTAAATATCGAGTCTCGATGTAAACGATAATGTTAACGACGCGCGGTAAGTCGGATAAAAAGCCATCCGCGGAGGAGCGAGGTTGGAAGCAGAAGAGAGGAAAACGTCTGGAGATGCGAGTTTCCTCTCAGGTTCCGAGTCCGTAACTTCTTACTTTGGAATTCCGTCGATACATCACGGTTCTGGAACCTCACTCGCTCCGCCCTCGCCACCTCCACGCTCCGCCTCGAAACGCAGTTAAGACTTTACTTCTCTCTTCCCTCTGCATCGGGCCTCGTCTCTTCTTCTGTCCTCCTGGGGGTCCTCTCCTCTGCCATGTCCTTCTGCGCCAGGAACCACGGTATTTTCCTGCAGAATCCCCACAATGCCGTGATATATCTCAGTACACTCGGTACAGTGTTAGAGAAAAAGAGTTCTAAGTTTTACATCTCAGGTTACTAAAATTGAGTTAGTCGCAAAGTAGCGAATAAAAGATAATTTAATTGAGTTCTTATATCTTGACGTAGTATCTGTCAACTCTAAAACGAAAGTCATCAATCTAGTCTCAGGTACTAAATATTATCAGTATGGATATATCTATTAGATTGTGATACTATGAACATTACAGATTGGAAGGTATTAACATATTGATATACTACATTACAGTACGATAATTATATTCGCTATTAATCCATATGAATCATGTGAGAACATATAATTTTTGTCACAGCGTGTCTTAATTCGTACTTTACGAATACAATCCAATTCTAATATATATGTATTTTTTACGCTTTTATAATTCGGATCTTTCTCTACTTACCCGAGTGGAAATTTGTCATTTTTCACCTCCGCTTAGTGTTTCGTTTCCTTAAAAAAACGGGAATATTTTTCTTCTCCATATTTATTACTTTACCGTCTTCAAATCGATGGGAAACAAACCCTGTGAGTTATATGTTGCGAGCCGCTACTGATGCCGTTAGATATTTTTGCGAATAAACTCACATATGATATGTACGCTGCGGGTCGCGAAGGAGGCTTAAGCGGAAGTCGAAGGTGCAGTCGAGAGAGAATGCAATCCGGCGCTGCACCATGGCGTAGCAGGCTGTAAAGGCGCCATGGCGTCGCGAGGAACGGCATGAAATATCTATCTACGATGCGGCAGAAGCAACACGTTTGCTAGTTTAGTTGGGGTACAATATTCAAGCTTTTTCGTTCGCTTGTCGATTCACAAGAAGAAGAAAGAACCAACTTCGTCCCGAAGAAGTTTCTTTAACACGCGAGCTTTATCTCCCGTTTATAGTTTGAAAGGGTCTTTTTTGCGCGTCGAGATTCTTCTTGCTAATCAAAGTAAAACGAGCTGGACATGTAGGACGAGTCTTTAATCCTCATTGTCAAACATGAAACGATATGGTTCTCATGAAATGGTCAGATTTAATACGATTTGGTAACGTAAAAAATATATAAGACCTGATGCATTTATTTCAATAGTAGAAAACAATCGATATATCCTGGAAATATTAAGGCCGGTATTCATAATCAGATCTTATTTCAAGACCGTCTTGAGTAACATCTTAAGATGCTAATACGGTTCTGTGATTGGTTAATGACATCTTAAGATTGTACTTAAGATGATCTTAAATACAAGAACCGACTATGAATCCCGGCTTAAATGTCTGCAAATTAAAATAGTGATTTTATAAGTAACAATATAATATTAAGCATAAGACAGTCGAAAAATATTTTCATATTTTATCGCCTCGAAGATATTGTTTCTTGATTTTAATGGTTTCTTATTACGAAATAAGAATCAATAAAAAAAAATAAAAAAATAGGGTAATCGTTTTAGTAATTATAATCATAAAAAGATACTGCATTGAATTTATTTATACCTGCCGTAAATAACACGCTGTCAGTCTGCCAAACATAGGCAGTAATAAAAGTGTGTATATAAAATAAGTTATATTTTAAAAACCTCAATACATATTTTAAGTATACAACCTAAAAATTACTTGTTAAAGTTCGCAGCAGTGTTCAAATAGGTCCTTTTCACTCTCTTAGGAAAATATCGAACTTTGTGTACAACACATTTTGTATAGATTAATAATTTGCCTGAGGCAACCAACAACACGTCAGTGTTAAAGATCAGAAGACAATCTTCTACGACATATATCGTATCTTTAAGTTTTACTGACATCACTACAACTGATCAAGAGACACGGTAGTGTCTCGCGCCAAGTACACGCGGAGCGAGACCGACCGTGACTCTTTTACGCGACGCGACGGGTTGCGAGTACCCGAGATGTTGAGATCTCGATAACGAGTGAACGGATCAAGTTCTAAGTAGGCTTGATCGATAGCTTGGGGTCCAATTAGGGGGGGGTTTCTCTCATAATATTCCGCTACGTGCCCTACGAGCGGAGATATTGCGACGCAAAGTCCAAATGTGAAAATTTATTTTTAAGATACGTATTCTACTTCTAACGCCGACGTCTTGTATGATGACGTCATAATCAGAAACGTTACTTTCACTTTTTCGACGCTGGCGGCGCAGGTATCGCCAGTTTCGATATCGCGCGCGTATTTCGAAATTAGGTCGATAGACTTATCGGTCAGGAGTAAGATTTCTATTTAGGTATTTTAGGTAAATTAGGTATATACTTATATAATATATATTAGTCAATTCCTTCATGTTTATCTGGAGAGATTTCGTATCCTTACATCGTATTACCACCGCTGCCGGAAAAGAAGGTTCTCTACGCTTGGCAGAAAGTGCCGCTAGGGAATTTTTAAGTCGATTCTTATGAATCAAGCTTGAATTCGATGTCTAAGTATCCTAGGTTGCCGATG